>NC_056731.1:1111117349-1111165306 GCF_019279795.1 Protopterus annectens
TAACTGGATCAGATACTGCCTTATAAACCATGTAGAGGTCAACTTTACTTAGCATAAAAATATAATGACAGTTCTTGAAACATTTCTGAATAGTTCAAGATTCCTCATGATTTCTTCTAGTAAGATACTGTACAGTTTAAATTTCTCTCGGGTGGAAGGGAGAAGAGAAAGTTAAGATAATTATGAGGATGTTGTTGTGGGTATAACTGCACCTGTGGAACAGAGGCAGCTAGGTACATGACAATGGAGTCATAATCTTACTGAATAATGTAGTTCTGAAGACCATAACAATGTTGTCACGTGCCATTCAGAAAAACAGAAATATAATTGGGCTGTTTATAGAATCTTGTGGAATATAAAGAGGTACAGATAAGATTCTTGGTGGCAGTCTTTAATCTAACAGATTGTTTCCTCTTTCGTATGTATATTCTGAACTAGGGAATGGTAAAAGGATGCAAACCTAAATGGAATAGCATGCTTATGAAGAGGTGATGGCTGACTGTATCAAAACTCATTGCATAGCTCTAGTAATAAGATTCTAACTACAATATCAGTACCCAGGCTGGAGTATACTCAGAACTGTACCTGTTATTCTTTTTAAGATGTTAATAATGTTCCACAAGAAACATATGTTGCTATAACACCTACATTTAGAATATGCTTTTAGCCTATTTTTGCAAACTGTTGATGTACTAGATGGTGAAATTTGAATAAGGTATATAAACTTGCATTTTTTTTTTCGTAAAGATGCAACAAATAAATGAACAGTGAAAAGCTGTGCCAGAACTGGTAGTTGTTTTAGAAAAATGCAGCAGAACATTGAAAACAGAAACAGTTTCTAACACACACACACACACACACACACACACACACACACACACACACACACACACACACACACACACACACACACACACACACACACACATATTAATTAGCAGAGATTAAAACTCCTTAGGCAGTTGTTTCCTGTTAAAAGCTGCACTTCTTATCTGAGTTAGAACTTTCTGGTTATCTAGCAACCTTACTTAGGATGATATTGCTTGGATTCAGCATTTTGACCCAGCAAGATCTGAAGATCTAAGACTCCATTAGTAAAAGAAAATAGAGGTGATTTGCTTGAAAAGACAGTACTTTGTTCTTCCTAGTGTTGCTTACTTCCAGAACACCCCTCTGGAGTTACTTCAAAAGATGTGATTCTTCCATAATATTTCAGCAGACCAGTTCAGTTGTCCTTTGCTTTTCACTTGGAGGGTTCAGTGGCCTCTATAAAAGACAGACATCCTGATGACCAGGGTCAATAAACTTGTGTTTATAAATTTCGACTGTGAATCATTTGCAAGTGCTAAATTGTCTTAAAATTCACAGGTGGATAGACTACAGTTATTTTAATTTAGTAGTAGTAACATGACTATTTACCTGATAGTGTTTACTAATACCATCTGTCAGATCAAAATGTTTTATTTTATATTTTCTTGTGCAAGAAAATATCTGTCTGTATATTTAGTTTCCAAAGTATGTTGCCTAATTTTCTTTAAAAATTTTCATTATTCAATTTCACAAGCTAGTGGCTGGTTGTTTATTATATTAATTTATATAAGGATATTTACATAAAACTAGTGAATTATAACTGCTAGAATCTGCCTTTCGAAGAGAGACTGCTCAGGCACAGCTAACCTAATTTAATTGAATGGTTGTTTCATTTTTAAGAGTATGCAATGATTGCATCATGAGTGTGGCAGATTAGCATGTCATTGCTGAAGCAATAAGAACAGTGGCAATGATAATGTATACGCATCTTTGGAAATTATGTGTACGAATGCAACATTTTCAATAAGCTTTACTATCGATAAGACAACAATGAAAGGCACTTCGTTCAGAGTGAGGTGTACAAAATCTTGAGAAATTACTGTTTATACATTACTCTCCAGTAGTACAATATGAATCTTAGTTGAATGTGGAAGATATTGGTTAAAGTCCATAGCAGTAGTGCTCATTTGCCATACTTTCTTAAGGCTGTATATTGTTGTCAGTGATATGGTTTATTGAGTCATCCCTGAAATATTATTTTGTGGCACTAGTTAGATTTCATAATCTAGACTTATATAGCCTTTAAAACAGTTTTGCCACCAACAGGTGTGTGCATTGAGTCAAACAGTAAAATATACAGAAGCATATATACACAGCAGTTATTTTATTTCACAAACAGAATTAATTTAGGAAACAGGCAAACATGCTCTGTTGAATATGGAAAGATATCAGTGGCACATGTAGGCGAAGAGTATAAATCCAAGAGACTCACACACACTAGTCTGGTAAAAGGATGAGTTAATAGCGACCTTGTGTGCAGTTGAAATTCAGTACACCTAATCTGGAAACACCTGGTAACAGCTGTATGCTTAAAAGAGAAATTCATTACTTCACAGATTATCAGAAATACAGCTTGAAATGCAAAATTTAAAGCTAGATCTAGAGATGAGATTCATTGAAACAACTAGAAAATGAAATCGCTTCAGGTACAAAGGAAGTAAGAGGAGAAGAGAGACAAAGAAGTCACATAGGAAGCAAGGAAGTATCAATATGAATGGGTTATGTACAGGAAAGGGAGAAGGTGTAAGTAGAGGAAGTAGGAAAGCAGTGCCAGCCTGAAATGGAGATGTTCAATCTTTGACAGATGTATGTGCATATTAGCAATGAAACCCGGACAAGATTGTAAACATCAGTATTACACTGTTTTATCAGTAAAAAGAAAACGATCATTTTGATAGCTTTGTACAGGCATTTGAATGTGTGTTCAAAAAAGAACAAATAGATCAGGCAATGGGTGAGATTTTGAATTTGTTTGCTCACAGATATAGCAATTCATATTGGTAGTAAGTTGGGTGTCAGTGATTATTTTGATTATGCAGAAGTTAAGAACTGACTGAATTGTTTAAGATAACTTCTGAAGCTCATAGGAAAACAAGTTAGGAAACATAGAGAAAGGCAGAAGAAAATATCAAAGATGCCATTGTAAAACTAAATACGTATTTTTATAAGTGGCCGGCTGGCTGGATGCCAAATTACTGCTTTTGAAATGCAGAGATCAGATGAGAAGGGATCAAGCACTCGGTACTTTGTCTGAGGGTGTGATAATCAAGCTGACAGATTGGGAGTGTAAAACTGCTGAGGAAATTAACAGAAAATGTGACTTGTATCTAGCACATGGGGCACAACTACCAGTTAAACCATCATAAAAGGTTTCACAAGCGTAGGGGGAATCACTGGTTCCAGTACATTCCAAAATATTGGTGTCAGATCTTTTTGGCATATATAGTCCAAATGTTCACTGTGACAAGGTTGGGAACAAAATCAAAGTGATAGAGCTAGCAGAGATGACACCACTATTGTGTTGGGTTGTTTTGAGACAACAGCTGCTGTAAACTATCACAAAGGCCTGTATGCCTGTACCATATTCTTGTGTTGGGAGAAAAAACATTGCTAAGAGGGATTACTCATCAGTCAGCAGCAACATCCTTCTCCCTTATCTATACATAATATCTGATGAGTAATTAGAAAGGAAAATAACTTGCCTTGACAGTCCAGTTTGGTTAAGGCCATGGGAGGGACATCAATTCAGGTACTATTGGAAAGAGTAAGAACTTATTTATAATGAGCTGGGTGTCAAGGAATCAAGCATGTGACAGTGTTTGATGGCAACTCAGCTGAATTCTTATTGGAAAATTATTGTAATGATAAACTTTGTGTACATGCAATTAAACAAAGCCACACATGGGACAAATGTGTGGGAATGTAACAGAGGGAAGATTGACAGTACCCATATTTCCAACAGAGGCTTGTGATGTGGCTACTTCTGGAAAAAAGATAGGTGGCAACAGCAGGCCTGACTCTGAGCCACAGAGAAGAAATGAGGCAGGAACAGATCTCAAATATTACCTTAGAGAACTTGACAGAGGAGAGGAGAGTCTCTATACTGGGACAATGGAATATTGCACACACAGTAGACTCCTGAAGGAGAGATAGCTAGAGAAGTGGTACAGTGGCTGGTAGTCTCAAGAGCCTACTTTCAGTCACTTCTGTCCATATCCATGATATCCATTGCCTAGGCTGTATGGGTAAAAATACAAAAAAGAGCTGTAAGCAAAATTTATGTCACCCATGTATTTGCAAAGATATGAAAGGGTACAACCTGTGAGCAGGTTGGCAAGGCAGGAGATAAAGCCAGGTTAATTTTTTGTCCTTGTCCATTATTAGGGTGCCATTTAAAAAATAACTGTGGAAATTAATGGATCTCCTATTACCCCACATGCTACAGGTAAAAGTTATATATTGGCATTGTTAGACTATGGTACTAGGTATCCTGAGAAAGTATCTGCCCTCAAGTGAAGCAGAAAAGGTGAAAATACTCTGCCATAAATTTCTGGCAGGGTAGACTTTCTCTAGAAAACACTGACAGGCAAAGGTACTAATCTTATGTCAGACCCGATCAACTGTTTGTGGAAGCTTTATGGAGTAAAGCAGCTAAGGACTATGCTCCCTTACCCACCAATGGTCTTGTGGAGATGCAAACTAGTTCAAGTGCAAGTGGGACATGTGCCTGCTCCCATACATTTCAAATATACCATTTTCTTTTGTGCTATACAGTTTGTAGCATCATGAATTTTGTGATTTGTTCCCACTTCTTTGGTTCATGGGCTCATAGGTGTTTACTAGGCTAATGACTATAAGGGCCTTTTTAAGCCTAGTTATACATCCCAAATCTCTGACAAGTTCTGGTATCCTTGCTAATTGTAAGCAGGGGCTTGGGAGATGAAACATTTACAAGTAGGGACCTAGGAGATGAACCATTTACAGGTTGCCTCTGTCCATTAGAGATGGGTGTCAAACAAGTGACAAATTTCCTGTTGCCCATCCAATTGTCTAAGTTGCACTTGAATTGGGTTAGGGAGGAACTCTGCTTTACATGGATGGGGAGCTTGTTCCAGAGATGGGAATAGTCTCTGGGATACATATCTGTCTTTCCAGCAGGTCCTATTTATACCACAGCAAGGTTTAAGTCTTTAGAATGGGTAATTTTGGTGCTGTTTGTTTTGTGAATATACAGAAGGTTCATCAGAATGGGGTATGACAATGTCCTGTATGCCAGGCATAGATTTCCCCTCAACAGCCTGTAGGAGACAGAATACAGGAATAGGGCCTTGAGGTAGTCTGCATAGAACATTTTACTTACACGTGTATTTTGTTTAGTGAGGAACCTCTGTAGACATTCCAATTGTTGGACAGGCCTGGTTAGGTACTTACCAAAGGGGCATTCTACTTAATGATAGGTCTGATGAATGCTAAATACAGTGGAACAATTACTTATTTGGACCTAGATGCTATACCTTTGTTTATAAGTTGAGCAACATAGAATTATCTCCTCACTACTGTAGACAAGTGATGGTCAAAAAATCTAGATTACTGTGTATGTGTGTCCCTAAGTCCCTGACTACTGGGTCAACTCTAAGGGGTGTGTTGTCAATATGATAGTTACCAGGGATGGTTGACTTCCAGAAGGATACTATTATGCACTTATTGGCATTTAATTTTAGTCAATGTCTCTGACAAAAGTTGTTTGTCTGTTTCAACCCTTCCTAGAGAACATTTTTGTCAGTGTGGGATTCAATGACATCACCTAATTTTGCAATCATCTGCAGATTTAGTCAGCCAGAAACCATTGACATTGTCCTTGACTTCAGAGAAGTAAATGCCAAAAAGGAGCATCCAAGGAATAATCCCTGAGGGACTCCACTTTTTAAAAACATTGACATCATTAATAACATAAAATCTCATAAACTGCATAAATTAAAATGGAACGCTGATGAATATTCACGTGGGAGGGTATAAAAGAAAAAAACAGAGCTGCAAGGATGGTCTCTAATTTTGATTCCTTTCTTGGGGAATGTAATCTTTTGGAAGACATGTTCATAAAGCGGGACTACCCTGCAGCTTTTGTATAGGAAATTAAAAAAGAAGTAGTGGTTAATAGGCAACTGGGTATTTATTCAACCATATTAGTTGGAAATTTGATAAACCCTCAAAACTGTTCTGTTACTAGTAACTCTACATTCAACAGGGAAGGAAATGGGATGGAAGTAACTAACAATGTTAGTTTTAGACTGTCCTTTATTACCAGATATTCTGTTGACCACCAGCAAATTCAAGAGATCTTACAAAAGAACTGGGGTATTCTAACTGGGGTTGGTGAGGTTAGAGGTAAAGTTAGCACAAAACCTTCAAGTGTGTGGAGAAGGGGACTCAACATAAAAAAAAATTGGTGGAAAGACCTATAATCAAAGTTGACAATGCCCAAGTCAGGTGTATGTACCAATGTGGTATGTGCCATTTTTGTAAATTCATTTATGTGGGGGAACTGTTTGAAATTAATGGTTTCAACTTTAGGATAAAAGGACATTACAACTGTAACAGTACTGGGATAGTTTATGGGGCATTGTGTCAGTCATGTCCTGCCTTTTATATCGGCAAGACTGAGCGGATGCTTAAGCAACGCATCTATGAACATAATTATGACATACAGGTAAAAAAAACTACTAATGCACTTTATAGGCAAATCCTGGAATTTCCTGAACATTATTTTAAATTCATTGTGATTGAGCAGGTCAAACGGAATAAAAGGGGTGGACCTTGGCAGTTGTTTCTGGAAAACCAGGAACTTTACTGGATATTAGGTTTAAATGCTGTGGGTTTTCCTGGTTTAAATGAACTAGCATCTGTTGGCTGTGTACTAAAAATCAAGGCACAACTTAGATATATTTGGTTATTATGGTTCTTCACATAATGATATATATATATACACATTTATGGTTTTAAAGTTTTAAATTTATGTGTTTTAAGATGTTGTATAATGTGATTTCTTTCCCTTCTTTTTGCACATTTACTGTTGATTTTAATCAGTTAATTAGTTAATTAACTTGGGGGTGGATCATGTGACATGGGAAGGATTTTTAAACTTGGCTTTTCAGTTCACTTTTTATCTGATGAAGTCTTGTAATGAACTTGACAAAAGCGCTTATGGTTATTTGATTCAATAAAACCGTGGTGGACCTACTCCTGGCTTCCTGCTTTCCTTTGTGTTTACCTTGTTTGTGGAATTGTGCTGATATCTGTTTCAACCCTTCCTAGAGAACATTTTTGTCAGTATGGGATTCAATGACATCACCTAATTTTGCAATCATCTGCAGATTTAGTCAACCAGAAACCATTGACATTGTCCTTGGCTTCAGAGAAGTAAATGCCAAAAAGGAACATCCAAGGAACAATCCCTGAGGGACTCCACTTGTGACTGGCTTCTTTGTAGAGGCGGACTCCCCAATTCTAACTTTCTGGGTCCTGTCTATGAGCCAGTTGCCTATCCCCCGGGTGACATATGGGTTTGTATGGAACCTCTTGAATTTGTCAACAACGCCCAAGTGGGGTATTGTGTCAAATGCCTTGGTCAGGTCAAGGTAGGCATTGTGAACCAGTTTGCCCTCATCCATTGCTTTGGTGACCTTCTCAAAGAAGTTGATTATTGCTTACAGTAAGTGAGCTTGCCCAGGTGCCTGTTTCCTTCATAACCCAGGCCAAACGTCAGAATTACACAAAATAGATGAAAAAAGCTGACAGAGCATTCAAATTCTGAAATTCTATCTAAAACATATAAAACAATATTAACAGTTTATACTACATACAAACTGCATAGCATTCATGGGATAACATTTTGTATTACATGAACATGGGAGGGAATTATGCAAGTATAAATCTATTAGCAATCAAACTATTAATAATAGTGATTATTAGCTATGTTCATCACAGTGTGTGCATGAATAGGCTTCCAATATGAAGTTTTTAAGAAGGTGAGTTGCCAGGTTATTAAACTTCCTAATTTTGGAAGGTACTGAGTTCCAAGTTGCTGGTAATATTTTACTGAAATCTCATTCTGCACTTGTTCAGTAAAAGGAAGGTCTGATTACTGTGAGTCCTTCCTAGACAGATCACGTACAGTTTTTATATTACCTAGCTATCTATTTATTTATTTTTGCAAATGGTAGGCATGGGGGCAGTAAACTTAATTTAGTAGCTTAGATGAAAAAAAAAAATGAAAGAAGAAGATGTTAAGGAATCTTGAAGAATGATAGATAGCCGTCACTGCAAGCCAGTTACATTTTTTGTTTGTTTTTACAGTAAGCCAATGATATTTCCTGTTTTGAAATAAATGTATTATAAAATTTTCTTTTTAGTTGTCAACAACTATTTATTTTGTGGAGACAGTCTACCACTATAATAGGAAGTGTATAGTCTAATCTAGGAATTAACACATGACAGTTTATGTATTTTTGGTTGCGTGGTATAAGAAGGTGTGATAGCTTACATCAATATCCTTCTTGTCCTAAAACTTTGTCCATAGTTTGCTCATGAAAGATATAAGGATATAACTAGATTCCATTTTTGAGAGATTGGGTAAATGGGAAAACAATTTTCAAATGCATTCTTTAGAAAAAAGGTTTTGAATAGGAAAACTACTTATGTAGTACCAGTCTCATTACTGATGTTCCTAAAGTGCTAATACTAAGTTTATTGTTAACAATCTAGTTTATTTATTTAGTTTTTTTTTTAATCAGGATAGGGCACTCATCAAATATGACCAATTTCAGGCCTAGCCTAGGGAAATAAAATGAAATAATGGTATACTGCAAAGGTACAAAGGTTCAAATGCACAATAAAATCCATACCAGACTAAAATCTGTTAGAGGGGAACTGTTCTGAAAGTAGAAATGATTCAGCAGATTTTGTGAATGAAGGCAAGTTCTTTGATGCAAAAAAAGGCCAAATTGAACAATGGTCACTAAGAACCACTGGATGCAACTGTACGCTACAGAGGTTTTATGAATGTTTGATATAATAAATCTAAATGTGATTATCTTGAATTAGTTTCATTTAGATCTTGTCTCTTCAGTTACATGTTAAGACATATTTAGAGATGAGAAACTTCTCTTTACAAAGGATTTATGCCATTGATTAAGTGTGTATTTAGGTCATCAAGAATAATTAGTTTTCTGTTTTGTGAAAGTGCATGTATTTTCTTTGGTTGCATGGTGTATTAGCTGAACTGGAGAAGAGTGGAGTTACATAAATTACAGAAAGAGCTTACTTATGACCTCTTGAAAGTAGTTGGACTAGTAGCTAGTTTGGTTTGCTGTTGGTGATAACATTACTTTTAACAAATACACTTGGTGAAAGTTTTGCATCTTTTCTTACTAGTAGGGCAACTGCACTATTGAACACTGATACTTACCACTGATAATGGTCAATATCAAACTCATACATACCTTTCCCAAATATAAGACTCCATTTTACTGATATATTGACCTGTGCTGTCAAATGCTAAATGTTTTGCTATGCTATTATTTGAGCTTGGTTTTGCTAAGTTTAACTGTAAACAGTTTCTTATTTGTTAAAGTTCCTGGTGTAAACGAAGAGAAGAAACATTTTTATGCAATAGTTTCATCTCACGAAAAATGCATAGTAATATGCTTATATTTTAAAAAAATATATATTAACTCCATGCAGCATATTACATTCACATGTAATCCTCATGCATAGTGCATCAAATCATATCAGGGATTGTCTGCATCATTTCCTACCCTATACCTGTCCCCCTTGGTATCCTTTGGGTTCATCTACTCCTTTCTCCTGGTATGATCTTTACTCTTGCTGTATTCTAAAACTCTTTCCATTGCTTTTTCATGTTTCCTCCCCCTTTTCCTCATTCTAGTTGGTTTCTTCCATCTTCAACCCATATCCAGGAATCTCTTGCATAATTCATGTTCCCATATTGTTTTTTTTTCCTTCTAATTTTGAGTGATGATGGTTTTTAATTTCAGTATGCAGTAGTCTATTACTATTAATTTCTCTTTCTTTCTAGATGCTGTCATGTTTATTTATGCCCCCATATACAGAGTTCTCAAGTATGCTGTGCTTCCTTTTGAAATATGTCTCCCCATATCTTCTGTGTCTGCTTCCAGACTTCTTTGCTCACCCACAGTGCCAGATCATATGCATCATTCCTGCCTCTTCCTCCCTTACACCTCTGGCATCGACTGTCCTCCTTTCCCATTTCCTTTACCAGTCTCATGGGATTAGATGCCATCTATGCAGTATTCTCAGGATCTGATCTCTCACTACATGTGCTTTCTGCATGTCTCTCACTGTGTGAATTGTCTTCTGTCAGTATCCTGCAACTCCCTTCCATCATTCCTCCCTTTCTCTATTCATTCTCGTTCTCTTTTCATCAACCTTATCCCTTGTTTCCCTTAAGGCTTCATAGATCTCTTTTTGTCCTTTGCCTCCCTCACTTCTTCTATTCCTTGCAGGATACCATCCTTTATCCTTTTGCCAGCCTTTCCTGCCTGCTCCTTTCTTCTGTTGCCACCCTGGTAGTTCCAGCATTGTCATCTGGAATTCTGTGTTTCCATATTTTACTTCTGCATTGTTTTAAACTTCCCCTTACCATCATTTTCTTTGCATACCAAACCTTCCTCTTGAGCCATTCCACTTCTCCTCCAAGTTTCTTCATTTTTCTCCCCTATTTTTGCTCCCCACCTTTCTGCTTCCCATAGTTTTTGGAGATTCCCTTCATCCTATTTCACCCATCCTTGTTCTTTAGTGCTGTTTCATTCATGCCCTTTAATAAGTTTCTCTATACCTCCATCTGCCTCACTCTGTCTTTTGCTTAACTTCCTCATCATTTCTTTCTTTCTAGCCAATGAATGATGTTCCATGTCAGTGCATATGTTGGGATATGTGGGAACCCCAAGTCCCCCATTCCTATTCATTCTCATTTTGCCTTTCTCACTCTTTTCCGCTGACCCAGTCTTCTTTGTCTTTTTGCATTTGTTGTAGCTTTAGTCCCTTGGGTCTATTTTTATGTTGCGGGGTAGATGGAGGATTAATGGTAGTATAATCATCCTTTCTGCATTAATTCTACCAAACAATGTATAAGTCTTTTCTCTCCTCTCCCTGGAGACTGCCCCTTATCTTTTTTTCTAACTTTCTCTAGGTTTTTCCCTATTGTCTCTCTATGTTCCTAACATAGGGTCCTATTTATTTGGAGAACTCCGCCTCTTATTTCACCTACTCCCCCTTTCTCCTTCGCTTTTTCCTAATCCTACTACCACATGCTTTTTGTGTTGCACTTAAGCCCCACTACTTCCTTACTTATCAGATGTCTCTCTTGTAGTTCCTAATGGATGCAGCCATATCCTCTGACATTAACAAGTAATTATCTGCTTATAACACAAACTAAGATTTGAACCCCTCATTTTCTTCAAGCATTGGTAACTTGTATCTGACACCCATTTCACCTCCTTGATCACAAGCATACCTCTTAACATACAGAAAATGAAGATAAGAGTAAAGGCCCTTGAAAAGTAGGAACATCCAGCTAAAAAACATGGGCAGATAATTAGCATAAAATTTGAATAACAAATACAACACATAACTTCACTTTCAGTATAAATGTGAGTTACTACTCAGAAACATGTAGTTAAAAAACAGAGGGTGACAAAAATGATGACAAAATACATGCACATTATCAAAGAGTCTGTAAAATATGTAGACTTTAATGAACAAAACACAGCCATTTATTTTCTTTCAGAAAAAAGGAGATGTAAGATGTGTGCCCTCTTTGTTTTTGCCACTAGTATGTTGGTCATGTTGTCTGGTTTTCTGTGTACTAGACTACTTGAAAAATCAAGTATGATCATAGGATCATAGGATCATAGGAGGTTGCTAGGCTAATGACCCTAGGGCCCTTACAAACCTAGCCAAGTTTTACCCTTATTTCCATGATCAGCTTCTATCACCCCTGTCCAACAGGGACATAGGTGGAACCCCTGGGGTGAATTTATGGTTACCCATCCAATTGCCCAGATTGTGTTGGAAGAGGTGAATAAGGTGCTCTGCTTGACATGAAGCGGGTGTCTGTTCCAAAGTTGTGGTAACCTCTGTGAGACAAATCTGCCCCTGCAACAGGTTCTATTAATGTCAAATACCAGGTTGAGGCCATTAGAGTGCGTTACCTGTGTACCATTTGACTTAAAGATATGCAGCATTTCCAAAAAAGCAGGGTCAAAGATTGCCTTATATGCAAGGCAGAGCTTGTTCTTAATAGCCTGTATGAAACAGAATAAAGTGACAGTAATTTCAGATGATCCTCTTAGGATAGACCTTGAATTTTCCTTGTTAGGAACCTTTGTGGTCTTTCAAATTGCTGCAGGTGCTTGGAAAGGTACATAGCAAAAGGGGCATTATACTCAATTATTGACCTGATGAGAGAAGAGTACAGGAAGGTTATAGCTTCTTTTTTTCTAGAGGCAATGCCCTTACTTATAAGATGAGCAATATAGAATGCCCTTCTTACCACTGTGGAGACGTGATGATTAAAGGTAAGGTTGCTGTCAACCTGTGTGCCCAGGCTTCTCACCACTGAGTTCATACTTAGGGTGTAGTTATTTATGTGGTAGTTAGCAAGAACATTGCTCTTACCAAAATGGATGATAATACATTTTTTTGCATTGAGTTTAAGGGGGTCTGTATTATATTATCGAAAAGTAAATTAATTGAATGGCACTTTACATTGAAATGCTGTTCATTGATCTGTTTATAGTGAGATTGTGGTTCATAGGTTAGTACTAAGTTAACTGCTTTAAACCATTTACCCTAATAATTATCCTCCTTGTGAGAGAATAACCCATCTTGTGTTTGTAAAGCAAACACCTTAACCATTAGGCCACCCTGGTGTAGTGAAAATCAGAAAATTTGCCCTTTCGTCACTGTAGTGTGATCCCGGAGTTGGTATATATAATTTACGGGGGTGTGGAGGCTGCAGCTCAACAAGAGTGAATTTGATAAATGGCATTTTTGATGTAATTGCCGTTCGATTAAATTACGTTTCGATTATGTAATATAGACCCAATTTAAGGCCATGACTTTGGTATCAGTCATTTGTTTGTGTAAGACCCTGTTGTAGGATGTTGACATCGTTTGGAGATTCTATGACCACTCCCAGTTTGCAGTCATCAGCAAACTTTGTCAGTCACAAACCTTTAGTTTTAGTTTGCACTTCTGAGAAATAGATTGCAAACAGTAGAGGTCCCAGGACTGATCCCTGTGGAACATCACTGGTTACAAGCCTGCTGTTGGAGGTACATTCCCCTATTTTGACTATATGAGTTCTATCAGTGAGACATTTAGCGACTCACCTAATGATATACAGGTTGATACCTAACTGGGTGAATTTGCCAATTATGTCTGGAGTGAATGATAGTGTCAAAAGCCTTGAGTAAGTCTAGGTAGGGTGTATATACAGATTTCCCCTCATCAAGGGCCTTGGTGATAGTCTTGAAGAAGTACACCAGGTTTAACAGGCATGATTTCCCTTTGACAAATCCAAATTGAGAAAGGTCAAGTGTTTGGAAGTCAGCACTATCTTTGTTGATAAGGTCCATGATGATTTTCTCCATGGCCTTGCAGATAAGGCTAGTCAGGCTAATAGGTCTATAGTTCCTGGGGTCAGTGGAAGCACCACCTTTGTGAAAGGGATAATGGTGGCCTTTTTTCCATTCAGCTGGGATGAATCCAGTGCTTAGACTATGATTGAAAAGAGAACCCAATGACATTGTTAATTCTTGTTTGAGCCCATGTAGGATGCAGCCTGGATGTTATCAGGTCCCATGAATGCTGTGTTTTTGACTTTAGAGAGGGAGTTCATGACCTGCACTTTAGAAATACAAAGTAGAGGACAGGTGGAAAGGATGTCTTGGGGTAAGTGTGTGTGGGGGGGTCAGTGGAGTGAAGTTTACACAGAACCTGTTGGCTAACAGGTTAGCAATGTCCACAGGCTTGATATATGTGTAACATTAACTACCTGTTCATCACAAATCTGGGCCTTTCCTTTTAGGTTACTTATGTAACTAAAGAATGCTTTATGGTTGTCCTTAGTTGATGAAGCTAATTTGGATTCATAGTTTTGGAGGACTTCACAAGAAGTCCTATTTGCTTGTTTAAGCTGAGGAAGGAGTTTTTCTAGTTTAGGGCTCGCTCCCTTTTACTCTTAGACAGCAATTTCTTCCTCTTATTGTAAAGCCTGCTAATGGCAGTTGTCCACCAGACAGGTTTGCTCTTCCTTGAGGAGCTTGTTTTGATCCTATCAGGTACAGCTAAGTCAATGCAGTTGTTCAGGTGTTTATATAAAGCACTTGTGTAGAACTCAGCATAGTTGCCAGTGAGGGGATTCAGAAAATTGTGTGAAGGGGTAAATCAAGCCTGAAAATAGCGACATACCACAAAAATATGGACATGCTGTGCAGGGGTAAATGGGGCCTGAAAATATGAACTTTCCTCCAAAATGTGGACACTTGAGAAGTTTGCTTAGGCTTAGGGAGAGTGGCCACCCCTCCTGGTCCCCTTCTCTATCCCTGTATCCGCAGATACTCCTCAGTTTATGAATATTTCAATTTCTGTGTCTTGGTATATGGCACGTGTCCAATGTATGACATTTCCCCTACTTGCTTTTGCTGCAGTGTCTTCTATAGGAATATCTACGTCACCATATCAGAGGCCTTCTTCATGTCAAACAGCACACTCCCATCTTTCCCTTATAGCTTCCTCTCCACCCCATACATAAATTTCAGTAGGTCCCACCAGTTATTTTTTTGCCTTTCTTCCTTTACCTTCCCTTCATGAAGACATTTTTCTCTTCTTGTGTTACTGACTGGCAATACTTCATCCAGTCTACTCTAATACCTTTGCCAAAATCTGGATATCTGCATTAATCAAAGATCTGGGCTTCTACTTTGTCATTCTCTTCCTTCCTCCTCCTTCTTTACGTTTCATGATTATCCTGCCCCCCATACTTTTAGATGTTTTCCCTGAGTGCTGTATCCTCTTGTATTCCTCCTCTAGGACCTCTCCCATTTCCTACCTTCCCCATTTGTAGCACACTGTAGGGAACCCATCTGGCCCTCCAGCTTTCTTCTCCTTCATCTTCGATATCACTTTCCTTATCTTATCGCTTGTCCCTATATTCAACTTGAGTCTTTGTCCTCCAGTATATATACTTCTACATTCTTTTTTCCCCAGTTCCATTCTGGGAATTCTGTGCATTCCTGTTGTTTGTAAATCTCCCTGAAGTATTCATTGAATCTTTCCATGATTAGTTAGCCCTCTTGTCCTGTTATATGCATTCTTCATCTCCTTATGTTATCCTCTGTGTGCCTCTCTCTTTGCTTGCTGCTTCTTGCATTTCCTGACTAGCTGTTTCACTTGTGCTCCCACCGCTGTCCTCCTGTAGTCCCTCTAGTTCCATTGCTGAACTTTTTGCTCCATAGTAATTTTACATTCTTTTTCCATTCTTAGTGATTTTTTCTCTCATCTTTAATGCTTCCCTTCAACTTCCATTTCTTCCAGCTTCCTGCTGTACCAGAGCTAGCTCTCTCCAGTTCCTCAATCACCTTTCCTTCTTTCTGTCTACACTCATCAGTTTTCCCCTGACAGTGACCTTGATCCCATCCCACCAATGATCTTCCAATTTGCTTCTGTCCTTCGTATTGTCCTGTATTGATTTCTTTATTAGTTCTTGTGGTGTTGCCTTGTCCTGTCTCCTTGCATTTATAGTTAGCCAACCTCCAACCCCTTCTTATTGTTTTGTGTTTGTACACACTGACCTTAAGGCTCACTGCCGCATGAACTAATATGTGTTTTTCCTGTATATGCATTTCTTCCATTGTTTTCATTAAGTTATCCTTACCTAAGAATGTGTGTAACTTATTTGCCTGTACCAAAATGTCTCTTGTGAAGGTGCATTCCCTCCCATTTGGACATCTTTCCCTCCATATGTCCAGCCACCTTCCTTCTTTCAGTGCTTGGGATAATTCTTGTCTCTTATTTTTGTTATATTCTCTCATTCCATACAATCTGTCTTTTTTTCAATTCTTTGGTGACATTGTAGTCCCCCGATTATCTGATTATCTGTCTCATCTCTTCTTGTTTGTGCTCAGCTGGCAAAAAGTTATTGTAGACTTGTTTTTCATCCCTGTTTGGCATATATATGTTTCCCATTATCCAGTGTACACCTTCTAGTCTTCCCTGCCAGATGATCCATCTACCTATCCCACATTTTATCACTTTCAATGTGGTTGTCTGAAGCCCTTTGACAGTCTGACAATTCCCTGCTTTCCACCTCTTGCTTTGTTATCCATTTCTCCTATTGAATAGTCATAACACAGTATCTTCTCCACATCTCTAATTTCAAATTTGTTTCTTGTAATAGAACAATGTATCCTCCATCCACTTTAACTTTTCATGTATTCTCATTCTAATGGGATTTGATGAACCCCCAATATTTCTACATAATTACCTGCATCTTCTTCTTGTTTTTTTTTCCCAGCCCTCACTTCTTTCCCATTTGCTGACAGCTGGCATAACTCTCCATCTGGACCTATCCTCTGAGATAGTACTATGTTTTTGGCAGCTGCTTATGGTTGCCCCCCCTCCCTATCCTGGGCCTATTGATCTCTGCAATTTGGTGTTTGTGTGTACATGGTAATACCCTGTACATAGTCATTTTAAGGCTTTCTTTTGTTTGCTTCCAGAACCCCCCACACTAGTATATTGTATGCCAACTGAGTACTGATATCATAATCTTTTTTAAATTATAGCATTCCCATTCTTTAGTCTCCCATCCCCAATGTTGCTTATTTGTCTGGTGTGCCATCTTCATTTGTGTGATAATTCAGTTCTGTTTTTTTCATTTTCAGTTTTACAGAACTTTACTTTGCTACTTATACAGCATTATTCCTTCGTTTCACATTTGTCAGTACATTGTTCTGTACCTTAGTTTTCCTTTGTTTCCCCCACATATTCCTTTTTTTGCTCCCCACTTGTTACATCAGCAATTATTAAATATTTTTTCTAAGACTTAGACACTAAACATATGTTTACTGCAGTTTATTGTTCATTAATAAATTGAAATGAAAAATATATTGCTTACCTAGTAAGTTTACTCCCCGTATCTGCATTTCCTGTCATCACTCTGGGAGTTGACACAGTTCATATCATTGTTTATAAAATGTTGGTGCTATGTCCTCTGTGGTGTGTCTCACATGGATAGGGTCTGTTTCATTTAATATCGCCTTCCTGCACTGTCCATCGTCACTCTTCTTTCACTCGACATTCCTTTCAATTAGTTATTGCTTCTCTCTTTCTGTGGTCACTTTCAGTCCATCTCTAACCTGCCTTCCACCACTTTAACCCAACCATTTATCATTTGAATGCTTCTGTCAACCTAGTTTAGTCTCTCATTGGTCCAACAGTTTACTTCTGAGTCACCAGAACCGTCCAGTGATCCAGTGCACTAGTCCGCCATTTCTTTAGAGCCCGTCTGTTTTTGCTTATGCTTCTTTCTCTGTTTTTGTGCCTAAATCTTCATTGGAAGAGGCTTCTAATTCTTCTGTCCCTTTCATATAAGTCTTTTACTTGTTTCCCCTCCACTATCTCATTTCTTTTCTCCACTCCTTGTGGTTGTCATTGTGACGGGTTTATTTCCTTCTCATCTCTTTTACTGGCATGTGACCCCTCTGCACTTTCTGGTCTTGCCTTCTTCCCTGTGGGGTTTTCAGCATCTGATATTGTACATTCTTCCATTGTCTCTTCATCATCTCTCCTACATCTAGGGTTGCTCTCCTACTCCATGGTTTGCAGGTGATTTAGCTTTTTACTGCCTTTTAGCTGTCTGTGATACCCTTGTTTAAACTTTTGAATATCTACCATATTATTACCTTTCCTGTTGTACTTCAAGAATTGTAGGGCATTTCAACCATGCAGCTGTTCCATTCATTTTCAGGTCATTTAGGACATCCAGTATAACATTTCTTCTCTTACAGAATGTTTCTGAGTGATCCTCAACTGACTTTATGACCATCTCTGCAAATAAGATAACTTTAAGTCCTTTTGCTTGCCTTACTATTTTATTTTGTACAGTAAAAGAATAGAAACATGTATTCGTCTGCTGCTTGTGGTCATCCCACTCTATATATACTCTCTATTAGTGTTTTTTGACTTCTTAGTGTCATAGATCTCTCTTGTAATAGTGGCATTACAAATTGCTCCAGTTCACTTTTGCTCACTTTCTCTTGTATTCCAATTATCCCAGTGTGACTCCTTATTGAGCGATTTGCAAGGTCATCCATCTTTTCTCCCTGCCTTTTTATGCCTGTTAGTTCCTGTATTCTGTGAATCTACTCATGCAGTTCAGCTTTAATTATTGCTTTATCTTCCTTCAGCAGCTTCCCTTTTAGCCTTTGCACTTCTCCTGTAGTCTTTGCATTTTTGTTTTTGCTGTTCTATTGTTTGTTTCAAGGAGCTCACATCCTGGCCTACTTACTGTGATTACCTTTCTAAATAAAAAGCACAATTGCTCTTCCTTATTTGCAGCATTAAAAACAGTGATCTGTTCTTCATTTTGTTCCTACTCACTCATCTTTCCGTCTGGGTAATTTGTTCTCCCTGGCAGCAATAATTTTATCCAGAGCTTTGGGCTTGGTCAGCCATTTTGTCTAGGCTCTGTAGCACCATCCTCATACTATGCTTATGTTTTTGTGTCATTCTGACACTCAATTTTTTAAACTTGTGCTTCTCAGTAGTATCTTACAATTCTACTGAAGATAAGAAAAACTATATACCTGATATGCACGTTTTTGAGCTAATTATGCACCCAATTTTTCCTCCTGCATGTACCTATGTTTCAAGAACCTTTGCACCTATTTTTTTTGTCTGTGGGTTGAGATATATATACTTATCCCATTTCCTGTAAACCTACAGAGAGGAAAAGGTATAAGCATATCTGTCAACCTACAGACAATGAAAATAGGTTGAGAGATATGCTTATCCCATCTGATGTATGTGTACAAAAAATTCTACAAGAATCCACAGGTTTTCACCATTTAAGTTATGTTATTGTCACAGGGTAAGAGGGCACCTAGATTTAATTAATGAAGAATGGGAGGATGAATATGATCTCCCCAAGAAGTGGCACATGTCCTAAATTTCAGGTCCAGGCTTAGGTGTCTCATGGGGTTGGCACAGGAGCACATAGCATAAACAGATCAGCATCAAATGCTTTGGTATAACTGAAGTTAGAGCTCAAGAATATACAAGTGGTATAAAGGTGACAGTGTTTATTCCTGTCTGACAGAATCATTTGCAAGTTGCATAAGTAGGTTTCTTCATCACAGTGATAAAGGTAAGCAATGTTTACTTTTAGTAGAATT
This sequence comes from Protopterus annectens, assembly GCF_019279795.1. Lineage (NCBI taxonomy): Eukaryota > Metazoa > Chordata > Ceratodontiformes > Protopteridae > Protopterus > Protopterus annectens. The sequence continues at coordinate 1,111,136,717 of NC_056731.1, forward strand.
GCCAAATAAGAGGCACAACACAAACTTTACCTTGTTAATATAAACAGGACTTCTATAATGGACAGACACTGATAATCAGCATGCACAGTGGGCTGCAGGGGCATCAGCAGGGGAGTTTGTGCTAGAACTTTTCAGTGAGACGTGATCTGACACCACATTTTATGGAGTAGTGTTTTCTAAACAGCTCTCCCCTGCCTGGAAATCTGAGAAGTACTACAGGAAGTTGGACACTGGAAACATGAGCCACAAAGCATCATAGAAAATGATGAAGTTTACATCACATGGGATCACCCATTACCAACAGTTCAAAAGATAAATGCTAAAAAATAGATATAGTGGTCCATGAAAAGAAGACAAAAGTAGCATTGATCATTGACATTGCCACACCCAGTAACTGCAGTGTCTTGCATACAGAGAGACACAAAGTCATAAAATATCAGTATGTGCAGGCAAAAATGAGAGCAATGTGGAAGAAAGATACCCAGAGAGTTCCAATAGTACTAGGAGCAACGGGTCTTATTAAAAGAAATCTACAATCTTACTTAGATATGTTACCAGTACATGTAACCCTGTATGAATTGCAGAAGGAATCATTTCTGGGAACATTGCGGGTGCTGCAAAGAACAATTCTGACTGACATCAAAGATTGAAACAATACTAATTTCATGAACTTTAATTGTACTTTGACTGAGGAATGGGGTCCATTCTTGTCATGGTATTAGAAACCTAAAAGACTTGGAGAAATTAAAAAAAGAGGATGGGGTATATCTAACCAGTGTAGCAACATTGGGCACCACAAGCACAACAACCAATCAAACAGGCTCCTTAGAGGGTGTCTGAACAAGTGAAATGAACCAGAGGCATAGTTAAGACAGGAACAGTCATTCCTGGCACAAGGTGTTATGGTTGTGTTTTGGCAATGCTGATCACTCATTAGTGAGCTACTAACATTTAGAACTGAATGCAAGTAGTACATCTGCAGTCAGGGCAGAAGCTCTTCATGTGTGGTATAAGATGAAGCAAAAGGTGTGCTACATTTTTTGGCTCCTCAATTGAATAGTTGAAGGAGGCAATACATCAGGGATCAGAATAGGACATCAGAATAGGTAGGTAGGAAGCAGCAAGATATACTGGCTCTGAAGGTAATTCATAAATCCAATATTTCCTGTGCTATACTGGTATTGATAGAAAAAAATGTGAACATCTAGGTAGTCATGCAGAGTCAGATCCTTATCACATGCCTATATCAAACAAAGTTTTACAGCAGATGGGTGGTGGTAAGAATTAGACAGCTACTGACATAAATAAGTGTAGCTGCATCATAGCCTCTGTCTTTAAATTAATGTATCATTTGGCCCATCTGAGTTATATATTTTATATTATCTGTATTCAAGCGACTTGTCCTATATAGCTGATTCCTAGCAGTGCTCTTAAATATTTGTGGTACATGCATACATGTTATTTGCATGTACATCATTTGGAAAAATAGAAGTTTCAGTGCCATTACTAGTTTTCTGTAGCTTAACATCTAAAAAATGTATTGTGGTTGGTGAATAATCCAATGTAAACTTAAAAAAATACATTCAAAAATATCATGCATAAAGCAAAAGAAGTGATAAACAGTATACTTGACAGAAATAACATAGGGTGATTAATTTACAGTAATAAACCACTGAATATAAACAAATAATGAAACATTGTTTAAATGTAGAGCAACTGCTCATTTAGGTTAATATCATCTTACAGAAAGGGAATAGAAGGGTCTGAAAGTACATTGGTCTTATGGCGGGACACACCACAAAACATTTTAAATTGTTGTGCAGCAGTCTTTCATCTTTTATGCTATTAGTTGATGAACTTCAAAACTATGCATAGATAAGGAACAATAATAAGAGATGTAAGCATATCTTACTTTAATACCTTAATAAATACATAAAACTAGAGAATGCATATGTAAAATAAGTTAAAATGTGAAATAATTGTTTTCCTATTATATATTAACGATTCTTTAAAAGAAACAGGCTCATCTTTATTTTACTGTTGTTGATAACATATTTGATTGTAGTAGAGTAGATTGATTTTTTTTGTTTTTTTGTCAGAGTATTGGATGGATGTGTTTGGATGGTTAAACTATTCAAGCAAGGAGTGTTAGCTTCTATGGGGGTATTTTTTGGCTTTTTTAAAGGTGTCCACAGTAGTAACTGTTTTATGTCTAATCAAACCTTTAAAAGTTAATGTTCACATGATGATTACTAAGCAGTTCTTTACTAACAGACTGTCATTATCTATGAGAAGTACATGTATACTTTTGATCAGTAGGACAAATGGCATTTATTAACTGTATTTCCACAAATGTCAATGGATTAAATAATGGCTGCAAGGGGGGTAGCTTAAACAGATATTTGAAGTTGTTTAATTCTCAAGTTATTTTTTTAAAGGAAACACACTAATTACCAGAAGACATAGACAGGCTAAATACTAAAAACTACACTATATTATCCAGTTCACAATATAATTAAAAAAGGGGGTTGTTATATTATGGAGAAATTCACTGCCTATGCCTATGGTTATAGAAACATATCAAGATGATAAAGGTATGCTTTGTACTGTAACTATCAAGTAGTAACTTGTATTGGATTCCTGGAATAGGAATTAAAACAGTTGACCAACATTTAGAACAAGTTATTAAAAACTTGAAAGGCAATATCATTCTAGCAGGATACTTTAATTGCATATTGTCACCAAGTGATACTAACACAATAGGTAAAAGTAGAATACAGGCATTTGCAAAGCCATTGTTAAAATTTACTGAATTGTTTTATCTTAGATACATAAATGAATTTTCAGAACCAAATTCATTATTTTTTACCCATTATTCCCATAGACATGGAATGCAATCCAGAATTGACAGTTTATGTCTCTAATTACCTGATTGATACACTAGAGAAAGTCAAAACAGTAACCTGTCTGGTATCAGATCAGAATGCAATTACCTTTGAGCTGTTTTTGAAATCTAATAACAATGTTAAAATCAGAAGATTATCAGAATATATAACTTGTTTAAAAGAATTTAAGGACTTTTTTTATTAAATAAATATTTTCCTGTATAGAAATTAATAATATAGAAGATACTTCAGAAATTTATTTATGGGATGCACGAAATATCTTTGGTAGAGTCATTAATTGGTTGTCAAATAAAGAGAAAAAAAGCAACGAGACAAAGAATTACATGAAATACAAGAAAACTCGATAAGTTAAAATTAGAAAATCAGACAAAATAATAATACAGAGAAGATTAATAAGCTAAACAACAAATACTTGGAAATCTTAAACCATAAAACTAAAAACAACCTTGAAGAGTTTAAGATGATTAACTTCTCTATTAACCCAAAATCAGTGTGGAATTTAGCCACAAAAACAACATTACTCAGTAAGTCCAATGACATAAAAGAAGTTTACTCAGATAGGAAGAAAAGAAAAGTAACAGAAATAAAAGATATCCTAATGGAATTCAGAAATTATTATAATAAATTCAATCAAAATAATGCATTAATAGACCCAGGAGAAATAATTAAAATATTTATCAAAAAATATAAAAACTAAACTATCTGAAGACCAAATGAAATTAATTGACAAACTGATCTGTATGTCTGAACTTCAAACTCAAATTTCTAAACTGAAACCTAATAAAGTACCAGATAATGATGTGATTATACCTGAACTTTATAAGCTGTTAACCTAAGAAGCCCTAGACATACTGCACAAGGTGTTTTCTATAGTTAAGGCCCTAGCTAAAGTTCCTCTTTCCTGGAAATATACCTGTATCGCTCCAATTTTAAAAACTGACAAAGATCCTACTGAGTTATCTTCATACAGGCTGATTTCACTTTTAAATGTAGATTATACATTGTTCATGGCAATTCATGCAAATAGATTAAAATATATTCTACCCTCTGTGATTGATGAAGATCAAACTGGCTTTATCTTAAACAAATACTTATGATAATATTAAAAAAAAATCAATAACTGACTATGCAAATAAAACAAAAAAGAACTTAACATTAATGAGTCTTGATATTAATAATGCTTTGGGCTCAGTAAACTGGAAATATTGCTTGCTGGTTTTAGAAAAATATAATTTTTCAAGGAACTTCACACATCTTTTTAATCTTCTTTATAATGATTGTTTTGCATATGTTAAAATAGGTACTTTTACTTCTGATTCTAAACAAATTTTGAAAGGAACCAAACAAGGACGTCCACTTTCGCCTCTGCTTTTTATCCTAATTATGGAACCATTTGCTAATTTTCTCAGATTAAATATAGCTATAAAAGGTATTTACATAAATGAAAATTTTAACTCTAAAATTCAACTGTTTGCTGATGACATCCTACTGACATTAAATGACAATGATAATTCTCTCTCTGCAGTTTTCTTAACAATGGATGCATTTCAAAGAAAATCTGGTTTAACATTTAATGATGACAAAACAAAAGTCCTACCTATAAATACAAATAAGAATATAATAAAAAATTAATTGATTAAATATATTGTCAAAGAGATGAAAATGAAGTATTTAGGAATAATTATAACAGATAATATTAAATACATACTAAATCATAATTATACTAACAGTATAAACAATATAAAGAGTCTAATAGACAAATGGAATACATTTTTCTTCATGATGGAAGAGAGATTATCAATAATCAAAATAATTATCTTACCAAAAATGTTATATATTATACAATCACTATCATTAACCCTCACAAAAAATTGTATTTAAAGCATTTAACACATTTCTTTTGAGATTTCTCTGGTATCCCAATAAACTAAGAATTGCTTTTAACCATCATATGAGAGACTGGGCAGCAGGAGGGATAGGGCTACCAGATCTAGAATTATATTCATTATCATTGATTATAAAAACAATATATCTTTGGAATAATTACACTTACCCGGCTAGGTGGAAAGAGTTTTTTAGGAAATCTTTTTATAAACTCTAAACATAATAGATAGTCCAATAATTACCACATACTAAATAACAGTCTAAATTGGTTATTAAAGGATTACTTTATGGAAAAAGTCACCAAACAAGTGACTCCTATTTCATTTCTACTATATTAAACACTTTTACAAATGTTATATATAGAAACCTGGTATATAAAGGATGGATCTTCTTTACATTTCCTACCGCATATAACCAAAATAACATCTCCACCTCAAAGTTAGAAATAATTATCACATTTAAAGAGAAAAATCTGTTATATTGGCTTCAATTAATGAAAGATGAAAAACTACATTCTGTTGATTATATTAAGAACAAATATAATTTAGATAAAGACATGTGGCTAGATGTACAATCCTGCAGACAACATGTAGAAGGGGAAATTAAGTTAATGCAACCAATCATAGCCCCAAATTAACTGAACATCTAATATTCTTGATGCAACAAAACACATTGGGACATGGTCTCTTATCTAAATTATATAGAGTTGTAAGGAGAGAAGCAAAAAGTTGCAATGACAGTTATTGAAACTGTTTTACCCAAATTAATAATAGACCTCCGAGTGAAGAAGATAAAAACATTAATTCTAATTTATTTTAAACATACAACTTCATCTATTAGATGGAATCTCTTTACTTGGAAATTTTTGCATAGATCTTTCTTCACACCATATTAAATTGAATTAATGTTCAAGCAGAAACAGATTTGTTGGAGATGTAAACAAGAACTTAAAGTGGATTGGCAACACATATTTTTGACTGTACTGTCTTAACATCTTATTGGAATAACATTAATCTCTTTTTACAGGCTTTTTTTGGAGATATATTTGTTTTATCTAAATCACTAATCCTTTTTAACACTTCTATTCCTATATGAGTTAAAAAATTAAATATCACATTTTGCGGTCTATACTATCTATAGTGAGAAAGGTTATAACCCAGAATTGGAAGAATGAATCCACGCTCTCCTTCAAAGAATTTATAAATATTGCAACTGAAGTCTGTCACCTGGAAATCATTACAATTAAGTCAAGAAGAACCAGGGATACCTCTTGCTACAATGCATAGACAAAACTTAGAGATCTGCTCTACAAGCAAACATTTTAGATTTAAAGTAATCTATAATAACTTGAATGACTTGGTGGTTAATGGATATGCCTGTAAATAGTTGTTTTTTCGTTTTGATGAAATGTTTTTATTTATTCTGTTCACAAATCCCTGACAGTAAATATTGTTGTGATTATTTTACAAATTAAAAATCCATTAAAAACATTAAAAAAACAATTTTAAGCCATTTTTAATTTACTTGATAATGTCAGGAGGTCATAAACATCCTCACATAAAGACTAAGAAACATGTACCTGTTTGATTCCTCACAATATAATCTAATGTGATAATGCAAGCAATTGCCCATACATGTTTCATGCATACATTGTGCATTTGAAAGCCATCACCAGCCCCTTGAGATTGTGAAATACAGTGCTATTATTTAATAAAGTATGTATTTTTGTAAATAATGGAACTGTGTAATACCAGTAGTCTACTACTGGGTTTGGCTAATGATTGTTTACCTTTTACTGGCTTTTTTGTTTGCTCAGTTGGGCTTTGCCCTTGTGATCAAACCAACGCAACCATAGGTAAACCATGTATAATCCAGACCTAGACTATTGTGCAATGGCAGCACTCTTTGCCTTAGCTGTGTATAACATGTGATTTTATTTTCAATATGATTTGTGTGCAATAGAAGCTGACACCTCAGATAGCATCTCATCATAATGGAGCCACCCTCTCAGTAACTCCATGTCTGAAACAAACTCAAGAAAATGCTTTGAGTTTTATTGATACAAACTGTAGAATTTCTGATACCAGTTCCTTTAGCAGCACTTACAAACTTCTACTCCCTTTCCATTTTTTCAGTAACTTTTATTTTTTGTCCACTGTCTATTTATTCATTGTCCTGAATCTTTTATTCAGTATGAACAGCTATTATTTGTGTTAATTTACCAATAAATATCTTTTAAGTTACTGTTATTATTAAAAATGTGATAGCACTTGTGTTAAAACAATGCTGAAGATAAAAAAATATATAAAACACATGTCACTATTAATCAAGCAATAATAAATGTTAGTGGGTATTGCCAAAACCACATGTGTTCTGTAGCATCCTGTGCCTTCTGACAATATGTAGAATTTGTAACTTAAAAGTAGTTAGTACAAATACAAAGAAAGACCAGACTGTAGAGTCACTCATGCAGGGAGTTCTTAACATCACACTTTACTACTTTTTGACAGAATGTCAGGATCACATGGTACATAGCTACAACTATATTATGCACCTTTAAAGATTTATACTGCTATTATTGTAAATGTATATATGGTCATATCTGACATCCCCTTACTTTAAAGTAACTGAAACCCATTCAATTATAGTCTATTAAAAAGCTTAATACAATATATCACATGAAACACAGTTCACAGAAAACAAAATTAAAAATGCACATTAATTCAACTATGTAAAGTCTAGATATTAATGTTTTTAATTCTTATTCCAAATAATGAAGATTTAGTGACATTGGTCCCACTTGTAACAATGACTTTGGGTTTATCAGTCACTTTAATATCAGTAGATGGTACCGACTTCAGATTAGGTAAAGTTTTCTGCTTATTGTCTTGCAGGTCATTTATGTCAGTCCCAGAAAGTATCAGAATTACATAAATCAACTCAGACTTAGTCAGTAATTTATCATGGAGACAGTTTCATGAGCAACAGTAGAGATTACACTCTGAATTGAGTGAATTTTAGGACTTTGTTAAATTACTCCTTTTTCTCCTGAATGGCATAGGTCTCTAAATCAGATAATTTCTGTCATTGCATAGTTCCCTGAATCAGGTAGTTTCTGTAAGTGTCTTTTGTTTCTTCTGTATGTAATTTTAAATTTGTATTCATTATAACATAAGGTAGTTTGCTTCTCAAAGTATTGCAGCTACCCTTATTTACTTATTGTGCTAAATCCCATATTTGGTAACAATTTTTATTATTTTTTCTCTCCTAAGCTATCAGTCAAGTTTCTCTTTTTCATCTCCATACTGACAGCGTACTGTTAAAAGTCCTGAATGCTGCATTAAACGGTTGCAAAGAAACTCACTCATCACACAGCTCTGTTCTCTTACCTTGCAGTATCGCCTTATCTGCAAAGTATGTTGGCTTAGTTTTTACATTTTACAATATACTTATTTAAGGCATTATCTACTGTACTCTCTAGCAAGTTGGTATGCTGTAAAGTAGCTTGTCAGCAAGGAACCCCCCCCCTCCCATTTCTTAGTAGACTGCCTGTTAGTTTCAACAAACTTATGTCTATTACATGCTGGACTCTAGCCTGTGTTACGATATTTCCCTGTATCCATACATACCAAAGCCTGGGAAATACTTGGAGTCAGTGTTAGCCCCACTCCACTCTCCCTCACTAAGCTCAAGCTTGCTCTTTTCCCCTCCCTGCCCCCAATTCTCATCCAACCACACTACTGCTAAATTTAAAATAATTTGACAACTCCCCTCTAGCTAAGAACCAATCAAAGTCTCGTACATCTCTGAACAGCCCTCTCCCCTTGACCCATTTCCATTATCCCACACTTCCACACCCTGTAAGGGCAATCAACTATCAAAACTGGCCCATCACCGTGACAAAATGCAGACAAGTAAAAAATACTAATTATCCTACTGCCTATATTATTTCTATTTTGCCATTTTACTGCTTATGAACAAGAACTTGACCATAGTATTTACTATCCAAATGGTCAAACAGCCACCCACAACTTCATACATAAAACCAAGCACTTTACCATCCCCAACACACCAAATCTACCACCATCAACAAAATATCACCCCTGTAGAGCCACAAAACTTAAACCTAAAGACAAAGACTATATAAAACTTATAAATAAACTCCTAAAGCTAAGAGTATCCTGTCACTATAACCTTATAATACAAGGAGACATTCATTCAAACCCCAGCCCATCCACTCTAGCCCATCCTAGCCCACCCACACCCAATAACCCTCACTCCCCTACCACAACCCCCACAGTCATGCTGCCACTTTCTACTTCCACTAGTTCTCTCCTAGCATTTCACCTGAATATTAGAACTATTAACAATAAGATTCACAACCTACATGCCCTCCTAGCAACCCACTCCCCAGACATTATGTGCCTTATGGAAACCTGGCTAAAACCTAATACTACCGACAATGAGATATTACCTCCTGGATACAGTATTCACCGGTTAGACCACACTACAAAGAAAGGAGGAGGGATAGCAGTCCTATACAAAAATACTCTAACTGTTAATAGAGAAGCTATTCAACCACCCCAATTCAATAATACAGAACTCCTCATAACCAAACTACATAATCAATCATAACAAATGCTTGAACATCATCTGTGCATATATTCTGCCAGGCGACAACTTAAATACTTTGAGGATATCCTTCACTGGTTATCCACTACTTATTCCCAAGAAACAATAGTTCTTGGTGACTTCAACACCAACTGGTACCCCTGCTCCTCTGAACCCCCCCACACCCCAATAAATGTATCTGGGTTTAAACAGACATTAACCTCTCCCACCAGGATAAACAAACCAACCAACAGGGAAAGCATCCTAGACTGGATCCTAGTTAATAACCAACCACAACAATACATAGCTGGCACTCTCCCTGATGACCTTAGTGACCATCTACTAACCTATATCATAAAACATAAGGCAGGAACCCCCCTCCAGACTAAATACAAAACACTTAGAAATAGGAAATACTTTGATGCTCCTATTTTCCTAAATGAACTAAAAGCAGTTGACTGGTCAAAACTAAAACATCTACCACTAGAAGAGGCTATAGCTTACTTCAACACTAAATTCCTAAGCATCCTTGATTCCCATGCTCCAGGACGTACGATAAAATCTAGATCAAATACAGCACCATGGCTCACAAAGTACCAAATCTAAAATAAAAACTAGGAGCAAAGCCTGGGCTAACTGGAGATCAACTAAAGACCCACTTGGTCATTTAAAATATCGTCAACTCAGGAACGATACTAAAAAATCTGTTTTACTAGACAAAAAGCTTTTACCACAATCTCTTACAAAAACACCAAAACCACCCTCAAAAGGTCTGGGCAGGCCTAAATCAACTTCTACATCCAGGTCATTCTACCACCCAAACCCCATCTAATCACACCCATAGCTCCCCTGAGACCATAGCCGCCACTTATAAAAACTTTTTCACTGAAAAAATACAATCCCTAGCAAATCAATTAACCCCCACAAAACTAAACCACTCCCCTTACCAACCCACCAATCACCCCCAATTTAGCTTCCAACCAGTATCCACTAGTTTTATCAAAGCACTTATAAAAAAACTAAAACCTACCACCATCGCTGCTGACCTCCTCCCTGCAGAATACCTACAAATAGCTGCAGATGCCATTGCATATCCCATATCTATCCTAGTCAACAGAACTTTATCCAAAAGCGCTATCCCCTCCCTCTGGAAAATATCCCACGTCATCCCACTCCACAAAGGTGGAAGTTCTACAGACATATCCAACTACAGACCCATTGCCATTCTTTCCCCCCTAGCAAAAATAATGGAGAAATACCTACACACGCAACTAATACAATACCTTACACAGAATAACTTACTATCTAACTCCCAGCATGGCTTCAGGCCAAACCATGACCTCAGCCCTCCTTTCCTTTGCTAACACCATAAACCAAAATAGGAATAACAATAGGCTATCCTCCGCCCTCTTTCTTGACCTATCAAAAGCCTTTGACATGGTCAGCCATGAACTTCTCATTATCTCTCTCAAATCTATTTTTCTCAATAAGCACTCAGTCCAGTGGTTCCAGTCCTACCTGACTGGTAGACAACAGGCAGTATTATGGCAGGGCAAACTCTCCAGCCAGCTACCTCTCACACTTGGTGTCCCTCAAGGCTCCATACTGGGTCCACTACATTTCTCTATTTTTTATCAACAACCTTCATACTGCTATCCCTAAAGCTGCCCGCATTCAATATGCAGATGACTCCACTCTGATCTGCTCAGCTACCTCCCCATCCAAACTTCAAGCCCTAACCCAAAATACATTCAACACTATTGAGAACTGGCTCACTAACCAACACCTACCGCTGAACCCCAATAAAACTAAACTTCTACTCTTCACCCCCACCAGCAAATCTGCCACACTTTCTTTCTCTGTCATGTCAAACAATGGTACCACTATCTCCCCAGATCAACACACTAAACTTCTAGGGGTTATCATAGACAATAATCTTAAATTTGACCTACAGGTCAACAAAACCATACAGACCATCAATAAGAAGCTTGGGTCACTGTGTAGAAACAAAACATTTTTAACCCCACTGGCTAGGACTGCAATCACCTGGTCAAACCTACTCTCTACACTACTATATGCCTCGCCGGTACTCTCAAACCTCAACAAATCAGAATTAGGTAAGTTCTCCCATAGCTACAACCATATCACCAGATTCGCCACTGGATCTACTTACAGAATCCACCACTGCCAGAACCTGAAACAACTAGTGTGGCTAGAACAGCCCATTCTAATTCAATTCAATCAACTTCAAATAGCACACAAAAGTTTGTACCACCCTGAGGATACCCCCTCACTCATAAATATCATTAAGCCCTATAGTAACTTGAGATCCTTGTGATCAGCCAATGAACTGCTCGTCCAAACCCACAAAGCTAACAATGCTGCTGGTGAATCCCTGTTTACCAACTTTGTTGGCAATACCTGGAATTTGTTGCCAAACCATTTAACCCAACAATCCTCTGTAGGTCTATTCAAAAATAACCTCAAACAGTAGCTCAAAATGAACTGGCTCTGCCCGTGTACGAATCCTGATTAAGTTAAATACTGAAAGGAGAATCTCTAAATATCAAACAGGTAACTCTATATGCTATCTAATGTCTCCTGCCTTTAATTGTGTCTGACCATGTGAATTGTGTATCTCTATTAGGGAACACCACGAACCATTGTACATACTCACTTTGTTTTTTTTTATTTGTTGTAAATGTTGTTTTTATACTTTTTATATTTTTTAGATGTTATTTTTGTAATTTGTCTAATTGGAGCTTTTCTCCCTGAGCCTCCACTGAAAATGGACATATATCCAGTTGGACTATCCCGGTAAACAAATGTAAAATAAATAAATAAATATTTATTCTCAAAATGTTAGAAATGTGATAATACAAATGTACACATTAATCAACACTATTAACAACAAAATCATGTGATATGACAAAGTAAATAGGATATATTGCTGTGTAGCTAAATTAATAACAGATACAATCTTACCGCAAAAATACAGAGCAGTAAGGGAAAGGAAGGAAAGAAATCAAACACCATCATGGAAGTATCAAATAAGAAAGTCTATAAAGCAATTAAGACAAGAAATGTCACCGTTAGAAGAGTAAAGAAGAAGGAACAGATCAGCAAAATACTTAGAAAGATAGACATGCTAAAAACAACTCATAGTATTAAAACGGATCTGGATCTGTTGTACACTATTGCAAGTAATAAACTAAAGATATCAACACAGGCAGAAAAACTTAGAAGTTATGTAGATAAGTATAAAGGTAAAGTACTAAATAAGCAAATCGATGATGACCCAAAAAATTTTACAGAGAATTGGGAAACAATGCAAAAGGAATAGAAACACTACCAAAAAGAAGAAATAGACACATTTTGGAGCAATATCTATGAAAACTCTGTGGAATATAACAAAGATACTGAATGGACAGAAGACGTAAAAGAAACAGTAAGAAGTTCAAATGTACATGATATGAAATGGGATGACGTAACTGCCAGTGAAATTTAAACAACATTAAGAAAAAATCAACTGGAAAACCTCAGGGCCAGATGCAGTACTCAACTTCTGGCCAAAAGTAGTAAATCTTTACAAGAAGAATTAGCCTTGAGTAAAAATTACTTATATGCGTACCCAGACACCAAACTGGTTAACAACAGGAAAAATGATCCTCCTCCTTAAGAGTGAACAAGCAAGCTATCCTAAAAACTATAGACCAATAACTTGCCTTTCGATGAAGTATAAACCATATACTGGGATTGATGCTGATATAGTTTATAGTCATTTCATTTCATAGCATTAGAACAAAAGGGTAACAAAAGAAAGTTATATGGAACAAAGTATCATTTGCTGTTAAATAAAGTCATAATGGAGAATTTTAAAAATAGGAAGAATCTAAGTATGTATGGATATACTACAAAAAAGCATTTGCCAGCATTCCACATTCATGGATAAAGTAGTGCTTACAGATGTATAAGATGCACCCTACATTGATCAATTACTGTACAGTGACCATGAAACAGTGACAAACCACTTTGCAGTTAAGCCATGATAAAGGACAAATTATTTTCCCAGGGATAAAAATTCAAAGGGGGATATTGCAGGGTAACTTTTTGTCACCGCTGCTATTTTGTCTTGCCCTTAATACATTAATGTATCTACTTAACAGAGTAGTTCATGGTTACATTTTGGCTTCTAGACAACAACAAAGTGTAAAAACTTCTCATCTTTTTGTAGATGATTTAAAATTGTATAGTTCATCAGGTGAGGAGCTGAAAGCACAACTGGAAGTGATGAAAACTTTCTCAGATGATATAAGAATGTCATTTGGTCCTGATAAACATTCAAAAGCAACATTTAAAGCAGGAGAGCCGCAGCACCAAGAAAATATCAGTTTGGGACAGGAAAGTGATAAAAAGGAACTTGAGCAGGAAGGGGCATATAAATATTTGGGAATTGATGAAGGAGCGATAATAAAACATGAACAAATGTGAACAAAACTCAGTAAGGAGTATTTTAGAATACTAAAATTAATGCTGAAAACAGCCCTGACATTTGGGAATAAAGTCCAAACTATAAAACAATTTACTTTTACTGTTCTAACTTACAGTTTTGGGTGATTGACTGGCCCCAAAGGTATTTGATCAGTGGGACAGAAAAACAAGAAAAATGATTCACACTTATCAAATGATATAAAACAATCTATGTATACCAAGATTGTATATCCCTTGCTCTGAAGGAAGTACGGACCTCCTCAAAACTGATTACACATATAGATCTATAATCATAGGGCTGCATACTTATCTGCTAATCTCATCAGAACCAAGCATAGTGAAAGTTTAGAAACATAAAGAGAACAAATCTAAGATGACTTCCCTGCTTAGTTTAGCAGAAGCATGTCAGTGTCAAAATGAAATGAAAATCAAACCAGAAGTAGACAAAATCAGGCAGCAAATGAATGTGCCAATAAACAAATGAAAAAATATATGGAGAAGGATTAGACAAGAAGGCAAGAAATGAGGAAAAAGTGTTAATACAGTTGCAAGTACAGAAAACTCCTGGATTAACTTCATGTTGATCAGTATCTGACACCAAAACGGTTAATGAGACGTGAATTTAAACCAAAAGATGAAAGGTTAATATTAGCAGCCCAGGACAGTGGACTATGTACATATTGATTTACAAAGTCCATTGAACATGTGGGAGAAATGGACAAATATAGGTTCTTTAAAACAGAACTGGAAACATTTGGACATCTTGTTGCTAGATGTAATAAACTAATGGCACAGGGCCTGTATACAGAAAGGCATAATAATGTGGCAAGACTGTTGCATTGGATTGGGGTTGTGCAAACATTACTGTATTGAAGTAATCGAAAAGCATTGGAAACATGAGTCACAAAGCATTATAGAGAATGCTGAAGGATTTATCACATGGGATTACCCATTACTAACAGTTCAAAAAATAGATGTGAGAAAACCAGATATAGTACTCCATGAAAAGAAGACAAAAGTAACAGTGATCACTTGAAATTGCTACACCTAGTGATTATGGTGTCTTATGTATAAAGAGACACGAAGTCATAAAATACCAGGCTCTGCAAGCAGAAACAAGGGCAATGTGGAAGAAGGATATCCAGAGAATTCCAACAGTAGCAGGAGCAATCGGTCTCATAAAAAGAATTTACAGCCTTATTTAGACATGCTATCGAAACACATAACTCCATATGAACTGCAGAAGGAGTCAGTTCTGGGCACATTGAATGTGCCATAAGACTTTAGGCTGACATCAAAGACTGAAACAATACTAATGTCATGAACTTTAATCATACTTTGCTTTAGGAATGGGGTCCATTCCCATCATGGTATTAGCAACCCAAAAGACTGGGAGAAATCAAATGATCAGTCCACTACTGTGCTGAAGAAAATACTGACTTTGGTGATAAGGTGAGTAAAACCTCTAGCAGAAACAAGTTTATTCTTACACTATGCTGTAGCATAGTGTAGCGTGTGCCACATTTCTGACGGGTTTTCTTAATGTTTTGCTGAATATGAACATTGCAATGAAGTGGTCATCAGTGACTATATGTATAATGTGTGTGTATATATGGATCTACTTTCCTTAAATGAAAGTATGTTTTAATGAATGTTACTTACCCGAGTTGATTCCACCGAGATCTCTTCATAATGAAATCATGGACTGCCGAATTCCTTTCCCTGTGATAGGAACCACTTGGCCACCATGGTGAATTGTGCCCTCTCTTCCCTTTAGTGTGATGTCAGAGTTGGTATATTTAAGTGGAGGTATGGGGTAGGGGGCAGAGCCCTCCCACACTTTGGTGGGCTTAGGTTTGCTCCATTTTGGTTAGTTACCATGGTGGCCAAGTGGTTCCTTTCACAGGGAAAGGAATTCAGCGGTCAGTGCTTTCATTATGAAGAGGTATCGGTGGAATCAGCTCGGGTAAGTAACGTTCATTAAAACGTACTTTCGTTTAATGAAAGTAGATCCGTGTGTGTGTGTGTGTGTGTGTGTGTGTGTGTGTGTATATATATATATATATATATATATATATATATATATATATATATATATATAAATATAACAAACTACTTGCTTCTTTTGAAACAAGCAACTGCTGCATTTTATACCATGAATGGAATTTTGCAGCTCTCAGATTTTTCTTAAAAAATAAAGAAAGGAAAAAAAATCTTTTTTCTTTTAAATTGTAGCAAACTGCTTGTTACATTTTTAACAGTTGCTACAGTTTAGACAACACATCTTGTGCTACAGCGGTCAGTTTTGACAGCAAATGCAATACAGGCATTTAAGAGCCAGCATGCACTAAAGAACAATCAGAACTTGCCAAATATGTTACCTGAAATTTTGCATCCAGGGCAGCTGTCCCCTTCATCCCACCTGAGAGATGCTACTGGGATGTAGCACAACTGTCCTGGTGTTTGCAATAAGACAGATAGAAAAGAAGCTAGAGATGAGGAAAGACTACAACTGGGCAGTCATAGACTTGGAGAAAGCAGTTGATAAGAACCCAGTAAATCTGATTTGGGCAATCTTCCAATGTGTTGAAGTCCCGGGAACACTGGTAGAATTAGCGCAGGCTATGTATTAGGACCCAGTTGCACAAGTACGAACAGTGCTCAGAATCACAGAAGGCCTCCCAGTTGGAGTGATTATGCATCAAGGTTCAGCCCTCATTGCTTCTCATATGTTAATGGACTACATTAATAAATAGGGTGGAGGGATATATCAACAACGCTGCTGCTTACAGATGATGCAGCATTACAAGCAGACTCTGAACAGGAACTTTAGCAAATACACAGGGAATACAAAATCAAAGGCATATAGACTGAAAGTGAGTAAAGCAAGACAGTTGCCATGGTAAAAAATGGGGAAAATCAGAAGATGATAAAAACTGAGGTAGAGTGAAAAATAGTGGAACTGGTCAACAGCATCAAGTATCGGGGGGGGGGGTTGAGGAGAAGGCAATTCTGAATGAGGAGCTCAAAGCTAGATGTTTAGTTGCTAAAATAAATCTTTGGGGTATTGGCCTTTCAGAAATGTTATGGTTGCGACTTTTTACTAGTGGAATCCAATTTGTGATTCTCTTTAAGCATAAATGCTTGCGTTTTGCTGAAGTTAATATTATATCCAATCTTCAGTTATGCTTTTTCCAAAATAGACACAAAATTACTGAGAGAAGTCTTTGGATCTGACAAGATAACTAAAAATCATCAGCGTAAATTGATATATTTGAATGTGAGTGACACAGTGTGCAGGTATAGCAGGGATGTCCCTTGATATAGCCTAGACAATATACTTATATAGTCAGGTGGGAGACAGAGTACATCCCTGTATACCTCTCAGCCTCTTACAACAAGAAATCTGGACAAAGCCATAAATAATGGCAGGACAATGGCCCAAAAATAGGGACAATTTTTAAATATTGCTCTTGTACAAACTTAGAAAGTAAATAGAATAACAGGTTTTGCATTAGCATGAATTTTCTGAAGGGTATGAAGTCAGAAACTCAAATGAATGTCATTATTTTCTGACTTAAATCTTCAATGATTTGCCAATGATTTGCTAGAAAACCACAATTTTATGAAAACTGGACCAAACATATGAGGCAGAAATCTGGACATTCTGCAAAAATCTGTACAATTGAGAGGTATGCATCTCTGCATAATCCCTGTTTTATCATTCAGATATTTTTGGACATGATTCATTAGCTGAAAGGCAAAATAAAAATTTGATAGAGTTGATAACCAGTTGTGTTGCTATAAAGGCTAGACCTGTGTTAAGAAATATGTTTTTTTTTCCAAACACCTTTATTGAATTATCACTTTTGACACAGGCAAATTTACATTCAAATAAAAGTAATCAAACTATATTAACAAAACAAGCATACTTCACATATATTGCTATATATAGGTTCATAGATTAGTACTAAGCTATCTGCCCTTGCGAGCCATTTTAAGCCTAGCCAATTATCCCTTGTGAGACTCAAACCCTGCATCTTGTGTTTGTAAGGCAAACACCTTAACCATTAGGCCACCATCCCAACCCCTACATATAACCTAAGCAACATTACATAAATTATTTGATTCCTGCCTTTTTTTAAACAAGAAACATCTTTATTAAACCATCACTTACTATACAGGCAATCATACATTTATATAAGTGAAAGCAAACTACACCAACACAATCCTAGTTGCAAGCATTTTACATCACAGACCATACTGACACACTCCCAGTTGCAAACATTATACATCACTTCTAATCCACCCAATCTTTCTCACTCAAACATTACATAGCTCATTTAAGTCCTGCCTCCTTTTAAACCTCATTCCTCCATTGTATGTATTATTCCCACAATTCCCATTTTTTCCTATGTAGTTTGCTCATATCTTTTTCGAAAGATCTCAACTTCAGTTGTTTTATCTCTATTACTATATTCACTACTTCCAGTATAGTTGGTTTAGATTTTGATTTCCATTTTCTAGCAATTGGGACGCAGCAAGGCCTTACCATGTCTAGGCAATTCCGATTCTGATCATAGCCCAGAAAAATCATCTCCCTCATCAGATCCATCTGCCCACCCAGGATCTCTGACAGTTTGTCCTACAGGGAATCCTTAAAGTCCACCAACTGACCGTGCTCCCAGAAAATATGTTCCCAACTATCTCTTTCTTCCCCCTTACAACTCCAACATTTGTTGTCTGCCTGAGGAAAAAAATCTCTGGAGTCTACTTAGGGTATAAAAATTCAACATAAAAATTTCAGGCAAAAATTCTAAATCTTCTAGATTTTGTTGCATATTTGGGAGACATACATAAATCCTCCCATTGTTTCTTTGTGAATTGCTTATCCAGTCTCTCTTCCCAATCCTTTCTAATCTTATCTAATTTGTTCTTATAGTTATAATGCAATATTATATATGCTATGTGATAAACCAAAATGCTGCCAGCCCAGCTAGCTGGAATTTTGTAAATAATTATATGTCACTTGAAGATATTAATATAATTTATACAGAAATGTGTCACTGCCAGCCCAGCTAGACAGAATATTGTAAATAATCCTATGTCATTTGTGGATAGTAATATGATTTTTATGCTTACCTTAAAAATGTAATGAAACTATATGTTCTGTACTGAGTTTCAAGATTGTAACCACAGTGCACCCTGCTGCAAAAGAGCCGAAATGTGTATAAACGCTATGCCTATATAAATGTATGTTTCATAGTAGAAATTGGGATATACAGACTTAACTTGCAAAATTCTAAGAAAATAAGTTCATAAGTAAAGAGTTTTATGATGTGTTATAAAGTTAGTTTATCTCAGCTAAGAGACAGGATGTCTAGGCTAGGGGCTTCTTTCTATTGTCTGGAAACAGAGGTAATTAGAGGTTTGCAAGGTAATTGTTTTACGACTTTCAGTTTCAGGCAAGCTTCTAAGAGAGAATTGTCAGCTTCTGAGAGAGAAGTATTTTTAACAGAGACATGTTAAAAATTGAAGTTCCTGCTAGCCTGGGAAACTTAGGCAGAGGTGACAAGAATGATGTAATCCAAGATGATTCAGCAGTAATGTGTATTATTAACTTAAGAACTATCTCAACGAGAAAGTCAGTGCATTTTGTTTCTTGTCTTGAATCTGAAAACATTCCACTCACCAGCACTTGTCTTGTTCTCTTAGAGATAGATAGAAATACAGTAAGATTAGTCTAGCTGTTTTCTATATTTATGTGAGACTGTCCTACAATGTTATTTTAAAATATTTCCTGTGACTCTGAACTCTACTATCACTGTGTTGAGTTAATGAGTATTATCTTGTGCTTTTATTATTTATTATTAAATATATTTAAACATTTTAATTGCGGCTGATTTGCTTACAGATATTTAAGCTCTTACAGTACTTGCATATGTATTTGGTGACACTGTATAGGCCACTGTTAAATAGCCTTAGCCTTGGACACACTTACCATTTGGATAATAGTAACATTACACAGTAGAATTAGACATTCTTTTGTAAGGGCCTTTATAGTAGCTGATAAGGGTGGTTAGTGGCAGGTGGTACTACCATATAGTCTGGGCAGAAGGGCAGAAGGGGCATGGCTAGAGAACCTGTGACAGCCTTCCCCAGGAGTGTCTGTGTGTTTGTATATAAATCAAATTTCAAAGTGTGTGTGTGTGTGTGTGTGTGTGTGTGTGTGTGTGTGTGTGTGTGTGTGTGTGTGTGTGTGAGCTACTTGGGCAGGGACATGAAGCATTGGTTGGACAGAGAGGGTGCTGGAGATGTTGGCTTGACCACTCGGCTGAGATCTGAACGCTATAGCTGTGTCAGTGAGGAGTCTTACTGGAGATCTGGAAAGAGAGAGAGAGAGAGAAACCACCCCCAGACTGACTGTGATTTCTGTGTGCTCTTAAGGGAAATTGTACTTTACTGTGTGTGTACTGTTCATCCTTCTAATGTACACGTCCCTCACTGGTGTTAGTGGTGAGGACTGAGGCTCCTTGATTACTGGGCCAGTGCACTTGTGTCACATGCTATACTAATTATTCCTTTTTTATTGGCAGCTTCTGTTCTAGATTCTATTAAAAACTCTACCAGTGCTGGTCTTTCATTTAGGACCCCTATTTCTTTCTCTTTGCCTATACTCTGATATCAATCCCTGATAGGGAAGGCAATCTCTAACTAGTCCAAATAAATTCTTGGTGTTTTCCCCTTTCTAGCATTTTTCCCTCTCTAGTTATTTGCTCCCAATACCTTGGTTCCTTTGCAAGTTTTCTTCAATAAATTCTGGTCCCCTCTTGCCTATTGTCTATATCCCAAATTGCAATCATCCCTATTGGCAGAATCTCCTTTTTCCATTCCCGTGTTGGTTCTGTGTTAAGAAAGGTGTTGATGTTAGTCTGAATATTTAATATTATTGACTGAAGTAAATGGTTAGCTGTATTCATTTGTGTATTGGCTAAGGAGATAAAATGAAATTCTGATATTATTGAAGGAATTATTTTAATGATCAGATTTTATTATCAGAATAGAGGAGAGAAATAAGAATGTAACTTTCCATGCACTGGGAGCATAAATCACAATATCTTACAACAAGAATTCTGGACAAAGCCATAAAAATAGGTCCAAATTTTAAATATTGTTCCTACAAACTTAGAATGTTGATAGAATAACAGGTTTTGCATTAGCATGAATTTTCTGAAGGGTATAAAGTCTGAAACTCAAATGTCTTTTATTATTTTCTAATGTCAGTCTTTAAAGGGACAATCCCAGTGTCTAAAATTCGGGTCCGACTACAAGTAACAAAAGTAACACCCACTTTAGCTATGTCACTCACATCCCCACCCACAGTGTCAATTTTCTTGTACATTTCCGGTAGTTCTTAAATTCCAGTCTTCTTTTGTCTCCCATTGTCAACTTCCATTTTAGTTTGCGTTCCTGTCCCATTTGAATTGGATCTGTGTTCCTGTGTAATAAGCAATAAATGTTTTCCGCTGTTCAATCCATCTTTTCACTTGCATCATCAGTAGTTAACCTTTTTTTTCCAGATATAATTTCAGTAGGACGGTTATAAGTGCAAACTGCTCCATACAGTAACATTTTGTATTTTTTTTTCTCAACTATCGTTCATGGGCTTTCCTTACATAGTTTCAAACATTTCATTTATATTGGCAGTGTTCTCCTTCTTTACATAAAAACGGTAATCGCAGTTCCCATTGCTCATGTAATGCCATATTGCGCTATAATTGACAGAAAGAAACTAGAGTTTCAATTTTTTGTAAAACAGTTTCTACATTACACAGTTACATGATTCTAAGGAAAAAGATCACTAGAAGAAAATTTTCATCTAAAACATCGCTATTTCTAGCTGTTCTGTAAACACTGATTTAATTTTTTATTGCAGTTCCCGGTTGTCGATCAACTGTATGTAGTATTTTATAAGCATTTGCAATTGTACTACAGTGTGATCAGCACATGGAAGGGAACTGGCTGTAAAACCAACTGCCATTCCAAGTTGTCCAGCTAAATTATGTAATTACAGGGAGGTTGGTAAATGTACTCTATCTACACTACAGTGTGCATGTAATCAGTGAGGGGGGTAGCAAAAGCAATGATAAAAAATGTGTTTTTTACATTCCCGATAATGCAGCAATTCATCTGTGCAGCAGAAAAGTAGATTTCAAATGCTAGCTTGAATCGGGCATCAGCAGCATAGGTCTTAATCAGTTATTTCCTGCATTAGAGACAGATGCATTAATAATCAGGGTAATTAAGCACACTTTTTAAAATATTAGTACCGTTAACTTGAGATGCTGTCAGAATAAGAGCATGCGAATTGACATGCATTTTCTGGCATAAAAGAAGTCTGTAATCCAATGTGCTAGCATTATGAAAGTGTAATTCACTGCCTTTTTTCTGGATTTCTGTTTGCCATACAAGCTGTTAGGGTACGATTGTGCAAGTATGTACTGGCTTCGTAAATAAATGCGGATACCACATTAACGGTTGTTAGCGCTGAAACGCCAATGCGCCTGGTGATTTAATTGTAGCAAATTGAAGTAGCAAGCAGTTTGCTACAGTTGTAGATTACGCCCTTTTTTGTCTTTATCTAGGTGGGGAATAGGTACATTTCTTTACAGGCCAGCTGTTGACCTAGCTGTAATTCTGGAAAAAGACCCTGTATCAGGGGCAGTGTTGAAATATTGCTCCAATTCACTTAAAAAAAAAATAAAACAACATGCTTTGCATTAGCATGCATTTTATGACCAGTATCTGCCACTGTTAACTAACTGGGTAATTCTTACTAATTCATCAGAAAATCACATATTTTATAACTTAGCAGTAGCATCCACACACTTTTTCTACTGATCCCTTCTTTCATAGCTCAATGTCTTGGTTTGAGAGGTGGGGGCAAAGTGATGGTGTAATGACCTAAAATCGGAAGCAGTTTTTTTGATATTAGTCTAATTCTTTGAAAAGTTAAGAGAACAGACTTTCCATCAGTGTGCCTTTTTCTGAACAAGAAGTAAGAAGCTCTGATGTATGACATTAATGACTGTAATCCTTAGCAGTTTACGAATAAATCAAAATATGAAGCAAAATCAAGGTCCCTCTGCAAAATCAGGCACAGCTGAGAGATATGCTGATTCCCACAGTATGTATTTCATTCACTAATTTTACTAGATGATGGAACAAAAACTCTAAGCAAAATCAGGGACAGAAATATACTTATTGTCATAGCATGCTCTTTTCCTGGCAACACTATACTTTATTTCCTGTGAATTACATGTACCTGGATTGAGCACTACCTGTAAGTCAGTTATTGGTGAGCACAAATTTACTTTTCTGCTGTACAGTTGATGCTTAGCACGAGAGACATTTTTTTTTTCAAATTACAGCTTGTTTCTTTTCTCTTGCTAAGTATCATTAATTTTATTTTAATGACATCAACCCAAAAGAGTTTTAATTCAGTAGCATTGCCTTTTGTCTCTCACCTTTTTGTGAAATACTGTTAATGTCATTGGGGTGATATGTTCTTTTTAATATTTGCTTACTGTGGATCTAAAATGGGAATTTTTGACTTTCTGGATAGTATCATTTGCAAGTGTTTGCATATAAACACAATACATTTTGACAAGCATTGCCCTCTATTTATGCACTTATTTAGCTTGGATTTAAGTGTGATTGGTGTCTATGGATTCATTTAAAATACATTTCCACCTAACAGA
The DNA here is from genome assembly GCF_019279795.1 of Protopterus annectens. Lineage (NCBI taxonomy): Eukaryota > Metazoa > Chordata > Ceratodontiformes > Protopteridae > Protopterus > Protopterus annectens. The sequence continues at coordinate 1,111,160,370 of NC_056731.1, forward strand.
GAACCACAATGGTTCTGTGTTGATTATTTTGCGTTGCTGACCAACACTGCTTTTATTATTTAATTGTGTTTGTTTACTGGGGGAGTCTGACTGTGTGGTAAAAAAAAAATCAATGGAAGCTTGGGGAGAAAAGACCATGAAATAAAACAGTATAAATAAAATTGAAATACAGCAGCTTTTGATGTATTTTGGCTGCAGCTTGCCTTGCCCTGAGTAAAAAAAGGACTCTAATGAAAGTAGAAAGTAGTGACACACTTGATATTTCCTATTGGATATCGCCCATATTCTGAAGCTGGTGTCCGTTATTTTCATATGATTCAGAGGAGTTGTATGGTAAATGAGTCACCTATTTATGCTTGCTAGTATTTAACCTTAAATTGGAACCCTTTTTCTAGGAGGGCTAATACAGGTGAGTCAGTCTCATTTTGTGGGTGCCCAACCAATCATCTAATTCTTATTTGAAGGGTGATAATGTATATCACAGTGCCTAATCTGCAAGGGCAGTACAGGTGTATATGATGAATATGTCTCTCCACTGCATTTAATTTATCTGCTGGTGAAGATTTACATGGACATACAAGAGATCCAGAACAACTGGGCATCTCATGGCACAAAAGGCAAGGCACAGATCTCCCCTCAATATCCTGTAAGATACTGAAGAGAGATGTCTCATTATCTTTAAGCCTGTAATCTCATTAATTAGCAACCTCTGGGGTCTTTCCAGTTGTTTGATATGTCTAATGAGATACCTCCTAAAGTGGGCATTATACTCCATAATTTTACCAATTAATGCTGAATGTAAAGAAACCTTGACTTTTCCATATCTGGTAATATATCTTTGAAAACAAGCTACACTGAGTAAAAGGATTTTCTAACTACTGATGCCCCTTATTAATTAAAATATAGCAAATTATCAACTCATAGATCCCTAACAACATTTCTATTTTGAAGAAGGGCAATGTCTATGTTGTATGCAGGGGGAGGGGTTATCTGCCAGATCTAGTAATACTATTAAATAATTAATAATACTGTACTTTTCCTTTTTTAATTTGAGTCCATTTTCAGTAAGCCAATTATTTCAGTTCTTGCTGAAGAATTAGTGTAACAGAGGGGGACTTTACAAAAACTCCAGTTTTCAGTCACCTCCAAACACAGCCAGAAGTCCTGGTTTCAAGTTTGGTGATCATAAAAGTAAATGGTGAAATGAAAGTGCCTCAACACTTAGCCATAGGGTACACCAACGGTTACTTTTATACCTTCTAATGAGGTGCCTGCCACTTGCACTGTATGGGTTCTGTCTTTTAGCCAGTTTGCTATCCATCTTATCATGCAGTAATTTATTTTTAAAGTGGTAAGTTTATTTATGATGCCAACATCATGTTTGGTGTGAAATCCCTTAATCAGCTCAAGATACAGCATGTAAACAGCATGACCAATGTTTACAGCCTGTATAACCCTCTAGAAGAAGTTAACAAAATTCATTAGGCAGAATCTTTACTTGATAGAGCCAAACTGCTGCAGATCAAGTCTAGTGGGATTTTTAATAGTTAATAATGTCTGTTATAATATGTTCTATGGCTTTGCAGATTAGACTCATCAGATTGATGGGATTATAATTCTCAAACTTAGTGATAGGGACTCCCTCGTGGAGTGGCATCAGCACTCCAGTGCACCAAACTTCAAGAACAAAACTTTTGGCTAAACTTAGATTAAATAATCTAATGAGTGGCTGAGAAGCAACTCTGCCAGGGCTTGTTTAATACCATTTATTAAATAATCATACATACTATCAGGCCCCATGAAAGAAGTATTTTTGGTCGTAGAAAAACCTTAAGAACTTGCTCCTTTGTGATAACAGAGAGTTTAACAGATTTAGGGATAGGTTAGGTTTGGAAAAAAATCTCTGGGATAAAATTAGCACTGAATTTATTTACTAGTGTAGTAGCAATGTCCATTGTCTAAATAGGTGGTACCATTTTGAATAAAATAACAGCAATGTTGGGTGTTATTCTTTATTTCCTAAATTATCTGAAGAAGGATTGATAATGGTCAGTAGCTTCAACTGCTCACCTACATTCATGGACTGCTTTAAAAATACTTTTTTATTATTCAAGTTTTTGTCACATTTCTGTAAATAACCCTGATATGAGGTTTATTGCATTTGATATATAATTTAAGGGATGTTTTTCTTTTGCTGTAAAGTTTTATTTCTGTTGGAGGACTACAACAGTGATTTGTTTTTGAATTTTATATTATGTTTTGTTCTGTTCAGACCTGCCCGATCTTTGCATTTATCTAAATGGGCATAGAGCACCTTGTGAATCTACCTGCCTTGGTGTCTTTGGAGCTGTTACCACCAAGAGTGAATTTTGAAACCTCATCATAAAATTTGATGAGGTTAGTTCATTAGAAATTCTTCAGTTCGAGATATTACATGTGGTGGCTTTGAAGTAAAAGCCACATTGATGCCTACTTCAGAGACACCCTTTAATATTTTAACAATATAATGTCTTTCTTGATGTACAGAGGTCTGCAGGTGTATGTTATTACACTAGATTAGGGGAAGGCAATGAAGTCTCCTATGGCATTTCTCATAGATTACTGTTGGTGCCGTGTTGCACATAATTTACTGGTGAGAGTGCCTGTCTTATGCCATGAATCAATGGATCAAATTGCCAATTGTTAGAGCTGAACAATACAGGGTATTAAATACTGCTGTTCCTCTGTTGTATTAAAACTTCTCTTTTTTTGGAACAAATCCCATTGGCTGTTTCTGACAATAGTAATCATCATAGATATTTCTAAACACCAGTGGCCATCTACTTCTATTTTATTTATATTATGCAGTTATAAAAGTTCATAATATTGTTTTGTGGGAACATCAATTTACTTTACTTCATCATATAGATAGATGTGTGTGTGTGTGTGTGTGTGTGTGTGTGTGTGTGTGTGTGTGTGTGTGTGTGTGTGTCTGTATATATGCATATATAATGTGTGTGTATGTATGTATATATTTATATATATATATATATGTTGTTTTTATCTAATCGCAAATCATTTAAAAATTAATTGAAAACACATTTTGTCAAAACACACATTTTGTCTAATCACATATCTTAGAAAATGTGAAATACAGCAAATGCTCATTCAAAACTTCTCCCTCCCATACCCCCTTACTTATATATACTAACTGCACAGTCACAAAACTGTGAGAAAAGAGGAAATGCCACTCATAGTGAATCACTCTTGGCTCACACACAGATTTCTAAAGAGCTAATTGAACACAAAGAGTGGGCACTAGCAAAATATAATCCATGCTCTAGTCTAGACTAACTTAATTTGCAGCTGCTGTTATCCTAACATCAAACCACACCAGCACTGACTATCTACAGTCTGACATAGTTTTCTTTGAAATGTGATTCACTGACATGTCCTTTCAATGACTTGAGTTTTCAGAGATTTTTTTTTCAATGATTAGGTAAAATTAATGGTAACTATGTATGTGTGCATTTAATTACTTTTCTACTATTTTTATTTATTTATTCATTCATTCTTTTGGCACAAAATGGCAGGAGAATACTGATGTAACTGCATGGTTTGTGAGGTAAATATTAGATGATGTTACAGGAAGCCTTTTCCTCTGTTGAAACATGGTTATCCGATGCCCGATTAATACTCAACCCAAACAAAACTAAACTACTCATCTTCCAACCTACCAAACATACTCAAAACAACTCTCACTTTAACATCACTGCAAAAGACAACACCACTATATACCCAACTGGACACACCAAATTGCTAGGAGTGGAAATAGACAATAAACTAAAATTTGACATTCACATATCCATGACTATAAAAAAGTCCACAAAAAACTAGGAGCATTATACAGAAATAAGCAATTTCTCACCAAAGCATCAAAGATTTCAATAGCAAATTCCCACCTTATCTCCACCCTACTTTATGCCTCTCCAATATATACCAACCTAAGGCAATGTGATCTAAACAAGCTAGAGATCTGCTACAATAAAATTGCCAAATTCGCCACAGGGGCATCCTACCGTAGTCACCACTGTCTCTCACTTGCTGAACTGGGCTGGCTTGAACTCCCTCACCTCCTTCAGTGGTATCAACTCTCACTCGCCCACAAACTAGTAAACCATCCACTAAATGTCCCATCCCTCCAGAATCTACTCCAACCCGATCACACCACCAGATCACTAAGATCCAGCAGCAAAAATCATTTGCAGATCACTAAAGCCAATAACTCTGCTGATGAAGCACTATTCTTTTGCGCCATAGCCAAATTATGGAACTCACTCCCACCCACAATTACCTCCATACCATCATGCACCCACTTCAAAACTTTACTAAAAGCGCAACTAAAAACATGCTGGCTATGCCCTTGCAACTCCCACTCTAATATCATCCACCCCATTCAACCACTACCTTTCTTTCCACTCCACTAACTACCTTGATTATAGCAAGCTCAGATGCTCATAAGCCAGTACTTATTATACAGCATGAACTTCTTCTTCTTGTAACATTTGTTAATGTCTGGTATGCACTTCACAGATAAAGATTCTAGTTGTCTACTGATGTACTATGTTCTTCATCTGTAAATATGTTGTAAGTAATTGCTATGTAAATTGTTATTCACTGTGTAATCCAATGTATATACTGTCTGTTTATTTTAACTGTGGAGCTTTTCTCCCAGGTCCTCTGCTGAAAATGGACCTACGTCCAGTCGGACACTCCCGGTCAACAAATTTAAATAAATAAATTAAATAAATAAATAAAAATTGGGATATCATTTGGTGTCTTGCAGGCAATATTACACTACTGTTGTTTGAAGGGGTTACTAGGTTATGGGCTTTGCACTTTCTACAGACCCAAGGGCATTTACACTTGTCTAGCTCCAGTCAGAGCATTTTGTGGGC
>NC_056731.1:1111165806-1111250806 GCF_019279795.1 Protopterus annectens
AAATTGGAGGCATATAAAAAGGGGGCTCAGGGGAAAAAAAACAAAAATCAATGTTCCCCTCCTAACATACAACACTACAACCTGTGGGAGATGCACATATGTAGCCATGCTGGAGGTAATGCTCTCTCCAACCCAGACTGAACCTGACAATCGTGGGGATATTAAACGTTTGCACCACACCACACTCATCACATAGTCTCACTAGATCTCCACCACCAGAGGCCACACATAGTAAGACTACAACATTTGCGGAGCCTCTCAATTCTACTCTGTGTAGGCAACAGAGGACTCCAAAGCAGAAACGCAGGCAGCCCCCATCACCCAACACAACACCAATTACTTATAGCTCACAGACTCAAGTGTGCCCATCAACTACAGCCAATAGGGAAAAATAACATACCCAGCACACTAGTCATAGGTGACTCTATAGGCGGTCACACTGATATCCCACTCAACAGGCTACACAAGGTGATAGTCACTTTCAGCTGGCTGTCGGATAACAGGATCCGCAACATAACCTATGCACTCAGGTCACTCCTCAACAGGTACAATATGACTGTCATTCTCCATGTTAGTGTGAATGCCCTGAGATGCAACTTCCTGGACTACATGTACAGAGACATGCAATAGCTCTCCAATCTTGTATCCCAGGCAGTTATTGCCCTAGCCCGGAGAAGCATTCTGCATTAGTCCAGACTGATAACGCAGTACAGCGACTGAATTATTCACTTCAACAGTTGGCTATGTTTCTGGTGTCATTCCAAGGGTATCCAATATCTGTCTGCTTTGAATGACATGGTTGACAGAACACGATGCTTTGGCACTGATGACCTGCACCTGTCGACCCTGGGATTACGGATAACATCTAAGGCTCTTGCTGCTCCTATAGTGCCTGTTTTAGGCATGGTACAAATAACATATTCACCACCATAACAGGAACAGGCAAGCAAAACCTGAGGGTAATGTTATTCAATGCTTGACATCTTCATCTCAAAGGCACTCACCTGAGGCACTCCTTGTAATGGACCACTTCGATATCTCTGCAGTGACTGGGACCTGCTTCTAGGCTCCTGAGAGCACCCCTGCACTAACAGGCTATTACTCAGACCACAACTTTCAGTCATGTAACCAGGACCGGAACACCCACGGCAGAGGTGTGTCCATATTTCCCAAGGATGTACACACCTCCAGGCGGTTGCTTAGCACAATGCATCAGAGGTAATCCAAGTGCAACTAACTGTGGCCATAACTGCTATACAAATTGTAGCTTGCTACAGATTCCACACCATACCCCACGGTTAATGGCCCTCACTTCTTGGTATACTGGAAAGTAGGGTTCAAACAGGAACTACTGATGTGCGACTGACACTACCCCACACTTAACTGGGATACCTACTCATGTACCGACACATTAGGCCAACACTTTCTGGGATTCATAACCTCCAATCGGCTAGATCAACCTATCCACACCACCACCAGGGCCAACAATATCCTAGACCTGGACATTACCAACATGTGTGACTGGTGTTCCATACCTGGGGTTATCCCCTTGTTGGTCAGATCCGAATGTATGCTAATCACCCTTGTCATCCACATCCCGGCACCACACCCTTCATGGAAAACACAGTACAATATTTCTACAAAGCCAACTTCAGGCTTCTTATGACAGCAGTAGTAAACTTCATGACACCCGTGCAGATGGACAATATAGTTACAAATGCTGAGTCATACACAACTGCACTTAATTAGCACTTACACGACTGCATGGATCATGCTATCCCAAACAGAGCCATGACGGTACCCACCAGAAAATGGACACCACTCTGGGGGTCCACTGCCATGGACATAATGTACAACAGAAGGAGGAGACTGTTGCAAAGTAGAGTAGAATCCCATGGGTGGGGTAGCTCCCTGGTCAGCCTCAGTAGAAATCTGAGATCCCTTATCACATCCTCCAAATCTAGCTACGTAAACATTACTGTGACTCATTCCAAGGCTACCACAAAGCGTTCTGGAGGTATGTCACTACTCTCGATGGTGATACCCACATCTGCTCTGACATACAGTGGTTACGCATGAACATTACAGAACCGACTGATATTGGCAACATCCTGGCAGATAGGTTCAGTGCAAACTTTACACCCCTCTTACACCCTAAAGGGCCCAAATCTATACAGGAACAATGCAGAGTTCCTGCGGTCACAACTACGCAGTTCCAAGCTGCACTCTCTAAAGCCAGGAACACAGAATCCATGTGACTGTACAACATCCCAGGCTGCAATTTACACAAACTTCAGAACTAAATGGCTCCCTACTTGGGCACCAAATTCACTAATAGCCTTGTATCAGACATTGTGGCCCCAGAATGGCACACAGAAACAGTTATCACACTCCACAAAGGTGGCGCCACAATGGACCAGAGGAACTATTGCCCTATACGCCTGACTAGACTGTTCTGCAAGGCTATAAAGCACATCCTCATGGATCTCATTCACAGAGACATTGGTGGCCTCCAAACCTTTGATACCACCCAGTTTGGATTTGTTAGGGTTAGACCATGACTCCTAAACCTACTGGAGTCTTTTGAGACAGTTACCAAGGTAGTAGATGAGGGTAAGGAGGTCCACACAGCCTACCTTGTCCTCTCAATGGCTTTCAACACCGTCCCCCATTCTGGTATTGTCAACATACACATCCACCTGCACATCAACCCCTATGTCATGAGATGTTATGCAAAGTGGCTCATGGACAGGACCCACACAGTGAGGGTAGCATACCCTAGTTCCTACTGTAAATCAGTTACAATTGGTGTACCCCACTCCTCGGTCATAGGGCCCCTCATGTTCGGTATATGCTTCTCTGAGGCACAGGCTAGCGCAGAAGGACTTACCCTGAATAGGTTTGCAGACAACTGCAAACTAGGGGCCATGACTGATTCACCAGCTGATACAGACACCCTCCATAAGGGTGTCACTGTGACGGGTACCTGGTGTCAATAACATGGCCTCAAGCTGCATGCCACAAGGTGCATAGACATCCCCTTTGAATTACATCAATCACCCTCTGACTATCGCATAGGTGGTAGTCCCCTATGTACATAAGACATTATAAGGGATCTTAGAACACAAGTAGATAGCACTCACTCCTTTGATAACCATATTGTCAAGGTGGCGTGGATATCCTTCTACATGGCCACCCTAATCTGTAATGGGTTTGTAGCCGGAACAAAAGCAGCCATTGTACCTCTCTACTCATGACTTATGAAACACATTAAAGGGTACAACAGCAACGGCTTTAAATACCACAACATTAACACACCAAGAGGATTACTGACCTCCAAAGGATGACATATGCAGCCCAACTACAGAAACCCCAACTGTACTCATTTGCATACTGCATACTCAGAGGTGATCTCTGCTGAACATACAAGGCCCACGTCCAAAACAATATTGATGGATATGCTCCACATAAGCAAAAGTCAGTGGGAGCCACATGCTCTGGGATATGTACCTAAATGCAACGATGACTAGGACGTGCTGGAGGGATACATTCCTGAACCGGACACTTACCATGCTTTGGAACATGATTCCTATGTACATCAGGCAGGGACCCTCACTAGCACTCTTCAAGAGATACCTCGATGGGTGGATGGGAGACAGACATGTACACCAGGGATCACTGCAGTGGCTCTACTGTACACAGGTGCAGGAAACAAATGGCTCTGCTGTTTACAGGCACAGGACACTAACCTAGAGAGGTGCCGCAAGTGAAAACACTGTAGTTGGGCTTACGAATGGACTTGATCAGACAGCATAGTACCTAACTATGAACCTATAAAGCTATTACATGTCTTTGTGCATGGATAACTGAGTAGCTCTTCCATTTCAATTAGCTATCATGCTGTTACACTGTCTGGTGACTACAAGTCATATGTATCCTGTTATTGTGTATTGTACATGCCAATAGACATAACTGATGTTTGCATAATATAACAGTAATGCTATGTAAAATGTTAGACATATCTACCTACAATACTGTACATTTCACATTTCTGCAACAATATCCCATAACGCAAATCATAATTGCACAGCAGGACCACCTTAGACATGTTATTCTCAGTTATACGCCCATACATATGCCTACTGCTACAGTATATCAACATATACTATCTCCTGTTATGACACGTACTTGTTGCACAAACCCTGCCACTGACAGTGGCTGGAGTGGAATTGTTGTGTTTAAAGCCCTTATGTAGCATCCCTTGTGGTGTATGAGGAGGTTACCTTGTGGCCCACAGCAGTACAAACAATTTCTACAAGCGTTACTATGCTCAACAATACATCACTACATAATACCTTTTCCCATTATATGCATTGCATACACTTTCATTAATACAGAACAGGCACTACATGCACTAACATACTGAGTGTTCCACATACCTTCTTAGTAGTCCGAGTTTACAAAAATATCAGTCTTATTCCTTTTCTGTTTTAACGGTTTTCTCGTATGTACATACGGTTTGAATGTATGACAAGCCATCCTTTTATACGTAGATACCAGTAACATGTGGTATCCTGCCACCAATTGGTGTTCCGGAGTAGATGATTGCATGCACATCAGCTGTGCAGCTACTCCATTAGCCAATTACATGGCAACAGTGGGGTATAACTGAATACTCCACTTGGGCATTGTCCCTTTGCCCTACCTTCGAGGAAGACGGCCCGGATGTGTTGTTTGTGATGAATTGCAACTGCTATATGGAGAGACACAGAGATATTTTAACTTCTTGCCCCCCGTGGATTGTGTGTAATGGCTAGAGGATGTAGTTCTACATGTGAGTGTAGTTGTTATATAAACTGTCTGATACGAGACTATTGCAAACAAAACCTGTAACATTGGCGTCTGTTCCATTGTACAGACAGCAACGATTTCACATAGTGCCATTATAGTGTGTCTCTCACAAGGTATGTTAAGGCTTCTGCAGATGTCATTGAGTGAGTAGATGTTTGTGATGTTATTACAGTCTGTATTGCAATTGTTTTGGGTGTGGGGGAGATGTAGGTTGGTGTACATAGTAGATAAAGGTTTGTGGGGACTGCATTTATACATATTCCATATGTGTGTGAGGGCTCCTTCCCTAATTGAAGACCTATCATTTAGTAGATGAATACTATGGTTATTGCAGGCTTATTCATTAAGCCATTGTTAATTGGTTCCTATATAGCATGCAGGTGATGTTGATCCTTCAATCCCTCCTGAAATACATCGGTATGTAATGAAATGTTGCTACATGAAAGCTGTCTCGTGTATTTCTGTCACAGATATTTGTACTCATTGGAGTTGTGTTGGTGACTGAACCTCTTTGGCTTGGGTTTCCACCTTTTCAAATGGCCATAGTGGGACATTTGCAGGACACACATTGGATTTTAGAGGCCGACACATACCCACAGTCAGTAGAAAGTATAGAACTTTACATATATGCCTATATAAAAGCTTATATTCTTGTAGCGGTTTACTTGCTTATCCTATTTCTTGTTACATGTAGGTATGTTAGATACAGATGACTCTTTTATGCAACCATTATATTAACAATGGAACATGCAGAAAGTCTCGAGATTGTAGGACATTGGTATTTGTACTCATTTTGGTCAGGACACTACCGCACATAGAGGGACTGCCCCTCGCAAGGTGGGACAGGTGTTAACCCCATGTTCAGCTCATATCCATAACACATATTTGTAATAGTGTATTATAGCAATAACCCATGCCTAGGTGTGGGTAATGGTGAATTTACCCACGGTTGGTGTGGTTTGTTCACGAGAACAAAGCCCGAGTGGCCAAACAAAGACAACCGTGGGTAAATCCAGCATTACCCACACCCAGGCGTCGGTTATTGCTATAATATAGTCTCCATATCCTTTGTTCATAACATTCGGTCATGGCGGAATTTGTGATTGCTATGGTCCATGTTGTGCACATATTGGAAGACTTCAACTACTGTATACGGCATACCCACAGATTCAGGAACGCACACACATCCAACAACCACATTACCGTTCACAGACTCCCAAACCCCACAATACTGAACACTCAAACTCGCAACAGTCAAACTCCTGGAACTAACACAAACACAGAACACACACGCACACAAAGACACACTGCTACCCATCACATCCAAACAAACCATCCGACACTACATATGGCCAGGTGGCCATGCCCCATACACACCCCATGTGGGTGGCTTCACCCCCCACACCACACCCAGGAGCGGCTTTAGGTCAACTGGTGCCCTAGGCAAAGGACACAACAGCACCCCCCACCACACCACCAGTGCCCCCATCCTGGTCTACCTACAGCAAATAAATACTAGTAAAGTTCCCCCACTAAAGCGGCGCCCTAGGCGGCTGCTTAGTTGGCCTATGCCTAAGGCCGGCTATGACCACACCTACTGTAATAATCTACCTCCGAGTTAGCATGAACACACACGAAGCAAACACACACACACACACACACACACACACACACACACACACACACACACACACACACACACACACACACACACACACACATTACAGTCCCACAGAAACACACACCGCACTCAGAACACACACTTACACACACTACAGCAATCAGAAACACAATTAAACACAGTACCTACCTGGACCACAGCACCAGCAGCAATAACTAAATGTCCCATAACATTGTGATAATAGTACTTGCGGTTCTAGTGTTCCAGTACTGTGGTCTTTCGGTCTTTAAGCCTTGTGATTATGCGTGTCGGTATGTAAAGCATTCGGTATTTGGTAGTATCCTATTTATTTGTACCTCCATGGTTGTGTACATGTTGTTAACCTATCTATATATTTGCAGATGTATGTATATCCGTATATATCGACATATATCTCTCTATCACTCTTTCTATCTCTATATTATATATATATATATATATATATATATATATATATATATATATATATATATATATATATATATATATATATATATATATATATATATATATATAGAGAGAGAGAGAGAACACACCTTTCGTTGGGTACATGGCGGTGTATACTATTTCCTGAACTCCACCCTTTTGTGTTTTAACCTGTCACAATACACACCTGCTGTTGGTACATCTCAGGTAGCTTAGTGGTAGGTGATTGCGTACATGGTTGCGTGTTCTACTCCTAGCAGTGGTTGTTTTACCTCTCAGAGCAGACGCTATTAGTACAAGGGTGAATAACACAGATTTCTGGCCAGCTTTGACCGTGATCTGCACGATATTCAGCAAAGCTTAGACCTGTTTTGCGCATATTCGTGTAGTCATGTTTAAATGACGCTTATCATCACTTGCCGGCGCATAAACCCGCTAACATGTGCTTAAACGTGCTCTAATGACCTGCATCCAACATCCATTATTCGTGCCATCGGAATTACGTAACAGCCCTTGCAGGTCGTGGAACCGGAAACATGCATGACACAGTCAGTGGCTTTACCACTGGGGCATCGGGGATATGTACAAGTGTTATGGTGTTTTGTATGTGGACTGTACTACAGCTGTTCCTCCATACTGCAAACAAACGTGTAACTCAATTAGTTTACATATGGATGATACCTATTAATGGTATGTCCAAGTGATGTTTAATGGATGTGCTCCAGCTATGGGAATCCATGTCACAGTGAGCCACACACTGTAATGTGCTACACCTTGCCACAACCATAACTGGAAAATGCTGGGGTGACAGATACCTGTCATGGGTACTCCCCATGCTTTGGAACTACATCCCTGATTACATTATATGGAGCCCCTCATTAACAGACCAGGGAATCCTTGCAGAGTGGATGGGGAACAGTGGTTACACCCCAGGGATCCCACAATTGGCTCTGCTCCACAGAGGGAAAGTTAGTTAATTGATGGGGTGGCAACAGCAGACACATTTTGTCTAGGCTGATGAATGGCCTCTGACAATCAGGCATGTACCTACCGATGTACCTAGGAACCTATACATACAGTATCAACACATACTGTTAGCTTCATTTACTGTTCAGGTGTTGACTTACCTTGTACCAATAGCTGTTGTATGTGCAATAGTTGAGGGCTGCCTATGTAGGATTCACACAGTAGACCACCTATACATAACAATTTACAGGTGGTCGTGTGTGTGTGCCATCCATTTTACTGTGTGTGCAGGTGGAGAAGTGTGTCAGTCCATAGGGGCCTACACTGTCAGTGTATGTGCTATACGTTCCCTCTTTGCCAAGGCATGGGCATATTGGGCATGCCTCCATCTGCCTACTGGGGCTGGCACAGTGTGTTCATGGTCTGTGCCTGTGATGCCCTTGGCAATTGCGGTGGGCTGTGAGGGCCTTCACCATTATGTCCCTGCTGCAGCTGTTTCCGCAGGATCATATTATGTAGCATGGCACATACTATGAAGATGTGGGCACACGTGCCTGGAGAGTACTGCAAGGCTCCACCAGATATGTCCAAGCAACTGAACCGTGATTTCAGCATCCCGAACACACGCTCTATGATGATTCTGGTTTGTGCGTGTGCCTCATTATGGTGTTCTTGCGTGGGTGTGTGTGCATTTCTGATGGGAGTCATCATCCACGGCTCCAATGCATAGCCAGCATCCCCCACAAGGTGGCCATATGGGATGTCCCCCCTGACAAATACCTGATACAGCTGTGAGGCATGCCAGATGTGGGAGTCATGGTAGCTTCCAGGGCTGCCAGCACACACATCTGTGATAATGCCCTGGGCATTGCACACGACCTGGCAGTTGATGGAGTGGTATCCCTTGCAGTTTATGTAGCACCTACCATGCTCACTGGGTGGTGACTTGATATGTATGTGCGTGCAGTCTATTGCACCCAGTACCTCTGGGTAGTCTGCTACATGGTGGAAGAGTTGCATATTGCTGGCCAACTCCTCCTGAGTTCAGGGGAAGTATATATGCTCATTGGCATGTGGTAACATGGCATCCAGGAACTGGTGGAGTACCCTGGATGCTGATGCCTGTGAGATCCCCATGATATCTCCAGTTGGCCTTTGAAAGGTACCTGTGGCTAGTATTCTCAAGCTTACACATACCTTTGTGTCCACTGGGATGGGTTCCCCTCTGTTGTTTCTGGATCTGAGGCGTGGCCGCCACAGCTCAACAATTTGCTCTTTGATGTCCCTGTCCACCCTGTAATGCTCTACTATCTCCAGATCATGTAGCCCCTGGTAGGTTACCCTTGGTCTGAACACTCTTCTCCTCCTCCGGGGCCTGAGATGGTTGTCAGCATCATCCTCCACACCACCTTCAGTCTCCAACACATGGTGATGAATCACAGCTATGGCAGCTCCCAACAAGTACATTGTAAAAGTTCCCCATCTGTTTACACCGATGGTGCAGTGTTTGGGAATACACAAGTGTGTGTGAGGTGCCTTCACACTTTATACTATTGTGCTTTGAACACTGATGATGTCATAGGGTGTGTATGTACAATCAGAGCTGCAGGGTATCTTACTTATGTGTTTTACCACAGGTACTGCTATTGTGGTGTCTTTGGTGTTGAATTACATTTAGCTGTCATGGATCACCTCTTGCCCTTGTCTTCACTTTTCTTAATAATTCCCCTCCCATTGTCAGGCATGCATCCAGCAGCCTGCTTTCTTGTTATGTACTTTCCCAAACCAGGATTGTGTTGCAAAATGTGTTCTATAGCCGATCTACTGCAGGTTTGCTTTGCTCTGCAGTGACATTTCTCTTTTCTTTGCAATCTGACACCTCCCCTATCCTGTTCTGCAGGTTGCTAATAGTAGCCTTGTTAGCAGCTGTCAATGGCCCACTGTGAGTTAATAGGTGTTAATTACTCAGTTGTACTCCAATTACCCTACTGCAGCATTTCCTTATTGTCTTCCCATAACCTTCCTGTTTCAGCTGTGGTGCGCGCCGCGTGCGGCCATTTACTGGGTTTCTAGTGTGTTGTCATCCATGTACACATGCACTTTCAGGCACCATGTGTGCTCTCAGCCAAGCAAAGCTATGGCTACATCCACACCCCTATCCTGCAGCTTTGCTTAGCAATGGGCAACCCGGATTTGCAATGCTCCAATGTGCTTACAGCTACGGTGGTACACCCCACTGCTGATGTCATGTATACCTCCAGGCCACTCCTCGATGTTGTACCGCTGCACCGTATGGTACATCCTTAGGCCGGCGGGACGTTTGTGATTCAGTATTACTTGCCTCATTTGCATGGCATTGAATACTAATTCATAGTTACCGCGCCGAACACTGTCACAGACCCTTAGCAACCCTTGCAGCTTGGTTGTGGTGTAGCATGCATACCATTGACTATTATGGTGAAATCATGATTTGTGTTACATTGCAATTTTATGACATCTGTATATGTTTTCCTTGTGTTCCCGTTTGCGCACACATGCCCTGCGGTTGTACTTTGCGTTAGTGTGGCCATGACATTAAATGCTATTTTTTATGTGTTATGCGTGTTTTTTATGCCATTGGCTGTATATTTAGCCATTGGCATATGTTAACTTTGTAATACGTAAGTTTAGTCCACCTTCGTGGCTCCTATGTTCTGTTTGGAAAAATGTAAACCATTTTTTTTTGGCTTACATTTCTGTATGCTTACGCTATGCCTGCACCACTTCATGAATCGCTATGTACCTTCATTTGCATGCTGCACTACTGCGCATGGGGTGATTAGCATACATGAGCCGAGAGCTGCACAGATCTGGCGTACGCTGGTAGTGCACACGGAATTGGATCGTACCTGAATCGCTCGGCGGCCATATTTGGCATTATACTCCCTACGCTACGCCTGCGCCTGGCGCAAGCTTCATGAATCCCGGGGGCTGTGTATATCACTGACCTTGTGGCCCAGGTCAAAAGGGGAAAAAAAGTCTGCTCACTCACCTGATTAACAGTTAATTAAATTAAAAATCAGCAGTCGACAAATTTTTCAAAAAGGTGTGTCAAAAGTATTTCTAAAACAACTTTGTCGCTATTACTGCAGACTGCAGTCTAAGACAAACAGTAAACATAATGCATTTATAAAGTATAGATTAATACCAAACAGAGGTATTTGCATTTGTTTACTGTGTTGGTCCGGATGGGCCACAAAAAGACCCTTTTCAGTGGAGACCCAGAGTAAAAAGTTACACATTGTTTCTGTACTCCTACCTCAGTACTTTGTTTCAAGGACATAACACAATAAAAATATCAATAGAAATCTATCATGATTAATTATAAAATAAAGAATATATGAGTATTTACAATGTATCAAGAATATATGAAACAAAAGGCAATGGGAATTAGTTAAATTAGAAAATTAAAAGGCACAACACTAATTGGAGTAAGGGGTAAAAACCTTGAGGGTAGGAAATACAGCAGTTATTTAAAATGGTATTTTCTGTTTACAAACAGTATTTAAAAAAGCAAAAGACAAAAACAGCTGAAGGTACTCAAGAGCAGAAATGGGATGTAGTTAGCAGCAAGGTGCAGTAGCTAAGACCCGAGTATATTATTAGAAGGCATGAAAGGGAAGAGAAAAGTGAAAAGGGGTGGATTATGAAGTTTAGGGAAATTGATAAACAATTACATTAATGCATATAAAACATTCCTGAGTGTTGTAGCAAAGGATTATGAGAGAAGTGAGGGGGAAAACAGCATAGTATATAGTGAAAGGGTAGATTAAATAGGGTATGCCATTTAAAAGGGTGAGATGTAAAACAGAGATGAAGAGTTCATTTAAGGAGAAAAGTGAGGAGGTGGCTAAGAGGTGGAAAAAGTGTGAACAATGGAATTAGTAGACAGAGAAAGAAAAAAAAAAACAGAATACAAGATAGACTAGAAAGGTATTTTAAAGTTGGTGGGACATAGAGGTCAGTGTGGAAAACATATAAAAATGGTACAGTTGTGGAAGATTGCTAGTGGTATGGGAGGAAGTCAATACATGGTGGTAGGAAGTTTTGACCTGAAGATGAGCATGAGAAAAGCCAGGATTTGAGTTGTGCCTTAAAGGATTTAAGGTTCATAGGTAAGTAAATAGACAGTCAGTCTGCAGGCAATTACAAGACTAGCCAAGAGAAAAAAAAATATTCAAAAGTTCCATCTAGCCTCAAGAGGGCAATATAAGACAGACCGGGGAGAATTTGATTTTGCCCATACAATTATCTAGGTTTACCTTGAAGGTGGCAAGACTCTGCTTAACTTGCAGTGCAATTTAGTTCCACAGCTGAGGGATATATTATGATATGAATCTATCACATTAATGTGCCTATCTGCTGATGGGGTTTAGTTCCTTTAACAGAGTATTTGAAGTACCAATAGTTCTGCAAAGGAACAGGAAGTCAAATACAGTTGGATCTTTCAGAGCTCGAAAGGTTAGACACACATCTCCATGGAGGAGTCTGTAAGAGACTAGTACAGAGAAAATGCTGCCAGTCTCTCCTGATAACTAAAGAATGATCAGTGGCAACAAAAAATATTAATTATGAATCTCTCAGGTGTCTCAAGTTGTGTGATATGTTTACGACAAACACATTCCAATAGGTGCTTTATAGGAAGTCTGAAAATTATGCATGGAAATCAGTGCTCCACCCCAGAAAAAATACCAACATAGTAAGTAAAATAAATATTCAATAACGGATCTTATATGAAACAAGTAAAGGGGAATTTAAGACTTATTTGGATCTAGTGGAGATGCCTTTGGAAATCAGATGAGCCAGAAAAAATACTTTCCAAATTAGTGTGGAGACATGTTGGCCAAATAATATGGAAGTATCAAGTGCCTAGATCCTTTAAAGGGTGTCTGATTAGAAGGGTTCATTACCTATAAGGTAAGTGAAACTGTTTTGTTTATCCAAATGAACTAAGCTACAATTTTTGCATTTCATTTTTGACAATTGTCCTTGCACCAGTGGATAATATGGTCTAACCCATGGTGGTGCAATAGCAAGTCAGCTGAAGACTGAATAACAAAACCCAGTTTGTAACAATCTGCAAACTTAGTTAACCATTGTACAGGAGTGCTGGCTAGATGCCAAATAAGGGAGGACCCAAAACAGAGTCCTGTGGTACACCATTGGTTACTTTTACCCACTACACAATATAAGGATTTATATTTAAATTTACAAGTCTATCAATAATGCCAGAATGGGGAATAGGATCAAAGGCATTGGCCATGCCTAGATATCCTGTATGCACTGCATAACCACTGTCCACTGTTTTGGTTACTTTTTCAAAGAATTTAAATTAGGTTAAAGAGCCAGGACCTTCATTTGACAAAGCAGAATTGCTGAGGCTCTAGGGTTAAGAGAGTTTTCAAAATGTCCAGATTAATGAAGTCTGAGATTTTGCACTCCACAGCTTTACATACAAGGCTAGTGAGACTAATGTGTCTATAGTTACCAAGGCCTGTGGTTGGGCCACCCCTTATGCAATGGCATTACAATGACCATTTTCCAGGCTTCAGGAAGGTAACCAGTCAAGAGGCTTACATTAAAGAGGTTAAGCAAAGGTTTAGAAAGGCCATATTTGGAGGTAATAATCTGACCATCTGCTGTTATCAGGACCCATGAATGAAGTATTCTTAAGAATTTGTTCCAAAGTAATTAAAGGGAGTGGCTGGGATTGTGGACCCTATGGAATAGCTGTAACTGTGGGTTGAGTAAAGTTTGCAGTAAATTTGTTAGCTAGGGCATTAGCTAACTCTTCTAGGTTAGAGAATGTAGCATTACTGTGGACTAACTCTGAACATTGCTAGGTGCTACGTCTTACCTTCCTGGCATAGTTAAAGAAAGATTTGTAGTTATTTTTAGTGGCTATTTTAAAGTGCGTTGGTCATATTCTGAAGCAAGTGTAAGAAACAAACATTTGGAGTTGGATACAACTTCCTTACCTTACCACTACAAAAAGTATGCTGTTTATGTATTTTATTTTGTGGACAAGGACAGCCCCCGGGTTTTTTTTTCTTGGAGCTGAAAATGTCTGCCACAACATCATGAAAGACTGGGCCCACAATGTCTCCCTATTTAAATGTGTGTATAAAGGTACAGTACTCCTATGATAAATACATCAGTAGTGGCTTCTTACTTCCTGGAAAGACAAATTGTCAACTAATCCGTGCAGGTGGAACTCCTTGTATTGAAAATTAACAGGTGGTGATGTAGAAGTAAAACCACAATGTTCATTAAGAAGTTGCTCACCTAATGGGGTAAATTATTTTACTTGACCATAATGATTTGCAGTCTTATACAAATTATTGCCTAGTACCTACAATATCATCATTTTGAGAGTATGACAATAGAGAAAATCTGAGTAAACAGTGAAAATAAATATTAAAAAACACATTCTGATTTTCATTTTTGCAATTTTAACATGAAGAGTATAATCAGAAATTTAATTGTAAAACAAAGATGTATTTGAAAGTCACCAATGTACTGTAAGTTCATACTCAACTTTGAGCTTCCTAATGGTGCCTTAAGTTCTTAGGATCATAGGACATTGCTAGGCTATTGGCCCTGAGGCCCTTGCAAGCCTAACCAAGAATTTAGCCCATGTTCCGACAAGTCAACACCCGATGCCCCTGTCCAGCAGGGACACAAGTGGAACCCCAGGGGTGTATTTTCTGTTCCCCATCCAGTTATCCAGGTTGTGTTTAAAAAGGGGTAAAGAGGTACTCTGCTTGATGTGGACAGGGAGTCTATTCCATAGAAGGGGGAGTCTCTGGAATACAAATCTGTCCCGCCAACAAGTCCTATTGATGTCACAGACCAGGTTGAGGTTGCGTGTGCAGGTTACTCAAGTGGAGCTTGACTTGCGGATATGCAGCAGTCCCATCAAGGTGGGGTCTGAGATTGGTTTGTATGCCAGATAGAGGTCACCTCTGAGGAGCCTGTATGAGATTTATTAGAGGGACAGGGCTTTTAGCCTATCTGAGTGGGGTAGATGTTTGAGACCCTGGATTCTCCTGGTGAGGAACCTCTGTGGTCTCTCCAGCTGCTGCATGTGCTTTGTGAGGTACATGCAGAAAGGGGCATTGTACTCAATAATGGGTCTTAAAAGGGAAGAATACAGAAATGTTATGACCTCATTGTCCCTGGATGAGATGCCCTTCCTAATAAGGTGGGCCATGTAGAAACCTTTCCATACAACAGAGGCAATTTGGTGGTCAAAAGTCAGTTTGCTATCAACCTGGGTATCAAAGTCCCTCACAACTGATTGCATGCTTAGAACATTGTAATTAATGTGATAATTTATGGGGATGTCACTCTCCCCAAAGGGGATGATGATGATGCATTTTTTGGCATTCAGTTTGAGGCCATTTTTCTGGCACCAGTCATTTGTTTGGACGACACCCTCTTGGGGGATGTCCACATCACTAACGGAATTGATGACAGCACCCAGCTTGCAGTCATCTTCAAACTTGGTTAGCCATAGCCCACTGGTTTTGGCCTGCACCTCAGGAAAGTATATCCCAAACAATAGAGTCCCCAAGACCAATCCCTGGGGTACACTGCTCATTACTGGTCTACTGCTTGAGGTGGCTTCCCCTATTTTGACTAGGTAAGTTCTATCAGTGAGCCAGTTTGCTACCCATCTGGTAACATATGGATTGATGCCTAGTTGAGAGAGTTTATCTATTATACCAGAGTGGGGAATATTATCAAAGGCTTTGGCCAGGTCAAGGTAGGTGGTGTGCACTGCCTTCCCCTCGTCCATGGCTTTTGTGACAGTCTCAAAGAAGTTGACCAAATCTAACAGGCATGACTGCCTCTTGACGAAACTAAACTGTGTGGGATCAAGTGTTTGGAGGTTGCCAATGTCCTTGTTAATGAGGTCCATGATAATCCATTCCATGGCCTTGCAGATCAGGCTAGTTAGGCTGAGGGGTCTATAATTTCCTGGATCGGTGGACGCTCCACCTTTGTGCAAAGGGATGGCAGTGGCTGTTCTCCACTCAGCTGGGATGAAGCCGGTACTCAGGCTTTGGTTGAATAGGGTGCCTAATGGTGCTGCAAGTTCCTGCCTAAGTTCATGTAGGATGCAGCCTGAGATGTTATCAGGTCCCACAGAGACTGTATTTTTATGTTTTTGAGAGGGCAGTGATGACTTTCTCCCTAGAGATAAAGGGAGGGGGTCAGGTGCTGGGGATGTCCTGATTTACTGATGGGGGCAGAGAGGTGAAGGTTTCGCTGAACCTGTCTGCCAGCAGGTTGGCTATATCTACAGTGTTTATGTATGTGGTGCCCTTGACTACCAGTTCTGAACAATCTGAGTGCTTCCTTTGAGATTGGGGCCATATGTGAAGGCAGCCTTATGATTGTCTTTAGTAGATGTAGCCAGTTTGGTCTCAGACATTTGCTTTGAAGGATTTCACTAGTGCTCTTATTTGTTTGTTCAGGCTAAGGAGACATTTCTTTCAATTATCTTGGTCCTGGAAAGCAATTTTTTTTCCTTTTATTATAGAGTTTATTTATTGCAGATGTCCACCAGACAGGTTTACCATTCCTTGAGGAGGAGGATTTTGTCCTGTCTGGTATTCCTTATTCCATGCAGCTATATAAATGCTCATCTAGTACTTTGTTGTAGGTTTGGACATATTTGTCAGTTTCTACAAAGGGGCAGAGGGTTGTGAAGCTGTTTATACCTTCCTTCAGGAGGCTGTAATCAGCTTTGGAGACGTTTGTATGTTTGACCCTAGCAAGGTGGGTGGTGGTGGGGGGGTCGGGGGACATGGTGACTTTGAAAGTGACCGCTTTGTGGTCTGATCTTACCAGGGAAGATGACACTGTAGAGATGCTGTATTGGTTACTCATGTTGGTTAATACAAAGTTCAAGACATTATCACCTCTTCTGGGGGTGTTGACCAGCTGGTCCAAGGCATGTGCAATGACAAAAATCAGGGAATCTGTGTGCATTTGTGTTTTGGTACGAGTAGGTGTTCCAATTCATGGTTGGACAGTTAAAGTCACCCAGGATCAGGGTAAAGGGTTGAATCTTGATAGATTCAAAGAGGTCCAAATAGGTGGAATGGCCATACTGAGTCAAAGTTGGGGGCCTGTAGCTAGCTATGAGTTGAATAGGAATCATGTCAACGGTTAACTGCACCTGGAGAGTCTCCTGTGCGTCATACTGTTTAACCAGCATGGAGGTGTGTATGTCTAACATATATTGAAACTCCACCTCCTTTTGCTTTGGTGTTTGCTTAAATGGGCAGTTTGCTTAAGTGCGCTCTAAAGTTATGTAGAAGGAGACCTCTTATAAACATTAAGCAGTTTGTTTCTCTTATTATAGAATGTATTTATGTGTGTATTCCACCACAGGGGCTTGCTTTTAAAATTTCTCATTATATTTGACATGGATAGGGACTGCCTTAATTAGTGAGAGGCATAGGTAGCAATTTTAGCAATAGGATCCATCAGAGGAGGATTACAGCAGAATTTATTTAGAAATGTAACTGAAGGTTTGCTTTTCAGTAATCTCTAAACACAGAATTATTTACAAGGTAAGTACCACCAGTTTTAAGGAAAAAGCCACTAACTTATAGTCATTATGGTACATATAGAGACACTTGTTTTAAAGCATGAAGGCTAGAGTTCCATTTTTCAGAAACAAGGGAAGAGTAAAGAGTCACTAGCAGAGTTATTTGATATGGTTATGGGAAACAATATTTTAAATCAATCAAGCAATGTGGTTTGCTAAAGTAGAACTGCAAGATGTTGTGCAGAATAGACAATGTTCAGACTTACTGAGAAGGTTGTAGATGGTAACTAAGTGTGAAATAGGTAGGACGTGGATTCATTCTAATTCAATAAGTTGCTTAAGATCTAGACAGTAACAGCTTTTTAGGCATATTGCTTGCAAATGTAGCAACTATAGCTTTGATCAAAAAGATTATTTGGAGACCTGGCATTTGACTAACATTGGGGCAGCAGTGAGAAAAGCTGGACGTACAAAGGTTGAGACAATGCCTTTTCTAGCTGAATTGGTCAAGTACTGTTTTATCCTATAAAGAGTTTCAAGGTTTTTTTTTTTAAATGTTCTTTGATGTGGTAGTGAAATTGGACATGTTCAGTGGCAACCCCCGGAAGCTTAGTATAGGTTTAATAGTTCAATTTCTGTGTTATTTGGGAAGGTTAGATTATATTTTCTAGTTGTGAAGCAGCATGGAGGTGAACAGAATTACTAAATCCCAAAAAATCTAAATTAAAGAGTTGCTCTGGACACAGGTTTCAGCTGAGGTAAGGGAATCTTGTGTGAGCAGTTGAGTCTCAAGGTTTTTGGTAGACCAAATGAGTCCTGAACTACCTGTGTGCTGTGCAATGATGGAATGTTGAAACCCTGTGGTGCACCTACTATTAAGGAGAAAGAATATGTCATTATGTCAATTAACTGCTTGGGATCTGCCTGAGAGATAACTTTCAAACCATGATTTGATGAAAGATTAAGGAATCTATCAGAGCTCAAGGAATAATGCTGAAATCTGGTTGCCCAAGTTTCAGCTATGGTTTATACTCATGACAAAACCGAGGAGAGCAGTAATCGTGCTATGATGTGGACAGAAATGATTTTTGTTGATGAACTTAAGTAGCTCATAGGTTGGTTCTAGGCTATTGGCCCTAGGGTCTATACAACCCTAGCCATAACAATTCCCTGGCTATTTCTTCCCACAATATTTACTTCCCTGGACCCCTGTCTAGCAGGGCGACTGATGTGATCCCCAGGGTGAATTTCCCATCTCCCATCCAATCATCAAGGTTCCTTTTTGAAGAGGGCCAAACATGGCTTGACATGTATGGGCAGTCTATTCCAGAGCCTGGTGAGTCTCTGGGTCAGGAACCTATCCCTCCAGCATGTTTTGTTCATTGTGATGACAAGGTTTAGATCCCTGGAGCATGTGGCTCTGAGGATTGGGATTTCTTTAAGTGTAGCATGTTCAGGCATTTACATCTAGGGCCCATGTTTTTGTGGCTTAGTTTTGTGGCTTTATAGGGGGGAACTATACCCATTATTTTGCTGTGCCTCTGTTGAGCAGTTGTGCACTGGTAATCCCTGGGGTATCCTCGCGATCCATCCATTGGTCATCATTTTCAAGATTTCTCTTGAACAAGGCCAAGTGCTCTGCCTCACATATACATTTTTATTCCACAGCATAGGGAGTCTTTGGGTGATGAATCTATCCCTCCAGCATGTCCTATTAATAGCCGTGTCGAGGTTTAAGTCTCCCTCCAACAGCTCTGGGTTTGACATGGCCTTGTATGTTAAAACAGAGATCGCCTCTGAGTAGACAATATGCAACAGAGTATAACTGGAGTTTTTTTAGACAGTCAGCATTGGGCATCTGCTTTAGGCCTGTGATTCTTTTAGTGAGGTATTTCTGTGGCCTTTCCAGTTGTTGCAGATGTCTTGAGAGGTACATACCAAACATGGCATTGTATTCTATAATGGGTCTAATGAGGGATGAGTACAGTGGGACAATGACCTCTTTTTCTGGATGAAAAGTTCTTAGTGATGAGGTGTGCCATATAGAAGGATTTCTTGACTGTTGTGGCGATGTGGTTATCGAAGGTGAGATCACTGTCCACCTGTGTCCCTAGGTCTCTTATCACACTTTCGGTGTTTAGTGTACTGCCACCTATGTGGTAATTCGCAGGTATATGTTTTTTCCCCAAAGGGGATAACTATAAATTTCTCGACATTGAGCTTGAGCCCATGGCTTTGGCACCAAGCATTTGTTTCTGTAAGGCTCTTTTGTAGAATATCTACATCATTTGGGGATTCAATAATGGCTCCCAGTTTGCAGTCATCTGCGAACTTTGTTAGCCAGAGTCCCTTAGTGTTGGCCTGTACATGCCAAACAAGAGCGGTCCCAGGACTGAATTCTGAGGTACTCCACTTGTCACTTGTCTGGAGTTGGATTTGGAGTCAGCTACTTTTACAGTGTGGGTTCTATCAGTAAGCCAGTTGGCAACCCATCAAGTGACATAGGGATTAATGCCCAGCTTAGTAAGTTTATCTATGATTCCAGAGTGGGGGATGGTGTTGAAGGCCTTGGCGAGGTCTAGATAGGCTGTGTGGCCCACCTTAACCTTGTCCACAGCTCTGGAGACTGATTCGAAGAAGTCAATCAGGTTCAGAAGACAAGATCGGCCCTTCACGAACCCAAACTGGGTGGGGTCCAGTGTTTGAAGGTTGCCAATGTCTTTGTTTATAAGTTCCATAATACGTTAAAACCAACACAAAAGCACCTCGAACCCAGAAGGTTAATACACGAACAGCTTTAATATAGAAACCAGTACAAACGAAAAACGGTTAATGCTGACAATGGTAAAATAACGTTTTCGTCACCAACTTCATCAGATAAAACAATCTCTCTTCTTTCACCATTTATATATTAAGTAATTAATACGTAACCAATGAAATAGGAGCTACAATTAAGTAATAAAGAACATCAAAATATTGTGTCACTTCATTCCACGAACTTTCTAAACAAAATGTTACAATAAACACCCATATATAAAGTATAACATTTGTAAAATTAGTTATAAAAACATAAAATAAATTGTGTGAATATTCATATGTACATTTTATCCATTTTAATGAATATAAACATTCTATTTAAAAAACAAAGTGAGCTTTTAATCCCGCCTACTGGAAAAGTTTTTCATTGCAAGTGCAACATTACAACAGTTCAATGTTAAAATATGTAAATGTCCTAAAAATATTCTAATTCACTACAGAGTCAGTTGGTAAAATTTCTAAACGAAACAGTAAATAAATGAATACTTGATATACCTCTAAAACAATTTCTAATATGTCTAAAATAAGCAAATAAATTATAACTTCGCTGATCTCAGTTTCAATACTGGAACAAGTGAAATCATATCATTGAGTCCTGGGGATTTACTGGCTTCCAAAATGATCTGCCAGTACAATTTTCTATACTCAACAAGTGTTTCCCACATACCTATCCTAGGGTCCACAACTACTACTCCCAGTATGAAAAACTGAAATTCTGCTTGTCTGCATAAAACACTATGCTTGTACAGTGCATTGTTTTCACATTTAGTCCTAATATCGTAAAGGTGTTCATAAATTCTTTGTTTAAGTTTCCTTTCACTTTTACCAACATAAAATGAATCACATTCTTTACATAGGGCCAAGTAAATGATACCTTTCGTATTGCAATTTGCGTAAGTGTTTAAAATTAATTTCCTTTTCCTTGCTTGTAAATATACAACCTCTCCTGTTATAAGATGGGAACAATAATTACAGCTTCTGCACTTAAATAAACCTTTTTTCTTTTTTGTACCTTTCTCAAAATTGTATCTACTTGCGCCCCTTTCTAATAAACTCTTAATATTATTACCTCTACGGTAGGTATACCTCAAATCATTGTCAAAAATGTGTTTTAAATCAGACAACTTCGCAAAATTTTTCCATTCCTTCTCAATAATTCTCTTGACTAATCCTGACTGACCATCATATGTAGTTATGATCCCCGAACTGTAATTTTCATTTATTTTCACTTTATCCACTTTATGTTCATTGATCATTTGTGGTTTCCCTAAAATAGGGGCAAATCTACTGTTCCTTCCTTGAGTTATTTCCATGCATATTTGGTCAAACAGGTCACTAGGATAACCTCTGTTTAAAAACAACCCTTTCAGTACATTACACTCACTGTAAAAAGTTGTGTCATCAGAGGTCATCCTACTTAAACGCACTAATTGACCTTTCACTACCCCTTTCTTTTGGTGAGGTGGATGTGAACTAGTGTAGTGTAAATAGGAGTTCAAAAAAGTCTCCTTCCGATATATCTTAGACATAAATCCTTCATTTGTCTTACTTATATTTATGTCCAATTAATTTAACTCCTGGCAGTCAAATTTGTGTGTAAATTGTAAAAAACTAGCTGTGCCATTAATGTATTCAACAAATGACTCAAAATTGTCTTCATGCCCTTCCCATAAAAAACACAAATCGTCTAAAAATCTACCATAAAATGTCCAATAACTCTTGTAAGGAGAATTTAAAATGTATTTATTTTCCCAGTAGGCCATAATAATATTAGCATATGTAGGAGCACAATGTGCCCCCATAGCTACACCTCTGGACTGTTTAAAATATTCACCTTCAAAAAAAAATATAATTGTTTTTCAATACAACTTCCATCAATACCAAAACTGTTCTAAATTCATTGTAAGTAATCTCATTAAAACCCACAAACATTTCCTCAAACCATTCCAAGCCAATATCATGCGGTATACTAGTGAATAAGTCTACAACATCAAGAGGGCCAAATGCCACCTTGTCTGTAAATAAAGTATAATCCAATTTTCTCAGAAAATCCCAAGAGTCCTTGAGTATATTAACATTATTCAAAACCAACTTCTTAACCTTTAAGTCCACGTATTTTGCCAAAGGTGCAGTCACTGAACCCTCTGCAGAAACTATGGCTCTCAAAGGTGAGTCATTCACTTCCTTGTGCAGCTTTGGAATACCAAAAATTGAAGGCACCTTGGGTTTCTCTACATGTAAATATTTATAGGTGTCCATATCTATCAATCCTTCCATTAATAAATCAGTTAGTAACACATATATATATTTTTTATACGCTATATTGATTTCATTGATAGAAGTTCTTATATATTTATCAGAGTCACTCAAAATTTCCATCATTTTCCCTTCATATAAAATGTGGTCCATAAGTACGACCCCCCCCCCCCCACCACCCTTGTCTGGCTTCATAACCTTTAAGTTTCTGTTGTTACTCATTGTTGTAAGTATTTCCTGTTCTGCCAGAGTTAGGTTGGGGTGCGCTTTATGTCATCTCAGGGAAGTTCTTAGTTCACTTTCCACTGCTATTTCAAAATTTCTCAACTGAGGATGCAAAGGTGGGTTAAATGTACTTCTACGTACTAAACTATCTTCTTTTAAATTAATTTTCTTTCCATTGAAAACCAGTTCCAAATTTTTCTTTATAACAAAAAGTTTAATATCTACTAATAATTTAAAAATGTCAGTTCTCTGCTAAGGTATAAAACCAAAACCTTTTGGAAATAATTCAAAAAAGGTTTTAGTCACAGAAATACTAGAATAATTAAAAATGTTAAAATCTTTGTATGTCCATTTAAAACCTTCATTAAATATAGTATCTACTGGTTCCATATTGGCTGTTTCCTCCCCTGAGGCCTCCATTCCCTCGCCTTGTAGTTTTTTGAATTTTAGTTAACTGGTTCCTTGTACATTAACCTGTCAGACCTTTGTAGTGGGGGAAATTCAGAAGTATCTAAGTCATTGTCATTATGAAATGATTCCCGATTTCCCCTGGGGTCATGTATTTCTTTCTCTTGATAACCACTACCTCTAGTTCCCCAAAATTTGGGTTTAGGATAATGTGTCTTGGTTTTATATTCATTCATATCCCTCTCAATTTTGCCAACCTTCCTATTTTGCACTTCAACACATCTAACTTCCAAATTTTTTAGTAATTTGTAATATTTTCCTTTTTCTTCTTCTACTGTAAATAATAAATCATTAATTATACCTTTATTAATTCACTCTATGTTTGTGTATAATTTTTCCATCTCACACTCGTTATTCTTAATTATAGCTCTCATTATGTCAAAGCCACATTTATCAAATGCAATCATTAAGTCATGGTGAAAGTCAGTACCCTCAAAAACATTGTTAGGGTATTTACATACTCTAAGGCCTTTAGGCACAATATTCAAATGTAAGCAATGTTTTAAATATGCATTGTCCATTTCAAGCATTTTATATTTATACAAAAAGTAATCCAAATCATCCAACTTGTTAACATAAGTTCCATTAATGCTAGTATTAGACAATTTCTTTTCGAATTCAAATTTGACATTTAAAATATCTTTCAATTGTCGCTTAGTACCTGGTAAGCCAACATTATTGTCAGCTCCTGCCTGCAAGTCTGTTTTGTTCATATTAGCTTGCGACCCTTCAAAGGGATGTCTCTCACTCTCATTGTTGAAAGTAATGTGAGGAAAACCATCAAGGCCCTCATTGTCAGCAATATTAACTCCAAAATCATCTCGGACCTCTCGTTCATTGCTTACGGCCGTTCCTTCATTCGAAGCAGAACGCCTAGCTACTTCCTGGTTTCTGGGTAAAGGTAGTGACAATAACAGTGATGCTGTGGATTGGCTGATGGGTGTAAGAAGCCCCACAAGCTGTGTCAACTGCCCTATGAGCTTCCGAAGCTCTCCAACCTCGGATCTCTTATTTCCACTGTCCAGAGCCATAACCGACTGGGTATCCATCCGATAGAGCAATAACCAGAACCAAATCAACGGAAGGTGCAAAAAGTTACTTAAAACCAACACAAAAGCACCTCGAACCCAGAAGGTTAATACACAAACAGCTTTAATATAGAAACGAGTACAAACGAAAAACGGTTAACGCTGACAATGTTAAAATAACGTTTTCGTCACTAACTTCATCAGATAAAACAATCTCTCTACTTTCACCATTTATACATTAAGTAATTAATACATAACCAATGAAATATAACACGTTATATAATATGTTCCATGGCCTTGCAGATCATGCTCGTCAGACTGATGGGGCGGTAGTTCCCGGAATCCAAGGTGAATCCCCCCCTTGTGGAGTGGGATAACTGCAGCTGTGCGCCACTCAGTGGGCACGAAGCCTGAGGTGGAGTTATGATTAAACATGACACTTAGGTGAGGTGCCAGTTCATTTTGTAGTTCATGTAGTACACAGCCCCGGATGTCGTCTGATGGATGCTGTATTCTTAGCTTTGGAGAGTGTATTTTTTACGTGTGTGGCCGTTATTACCAGAATTTGTCAGTCTTTTGGTACTGAGATGGGCCCTTTAGGGGTGAGAGGTGGGGGGTAAAGTTGGCACTGAATCAATCTGCCAGGATATTGGCAATATCCTTGGGATCAGTATATTTAATGCCATTCTGTTGTAGTTTAGAGCAGATCTGAGCATTGCCATTTAGATTCTTGACATAGCTATAAAATGCCTTGTGGTTGTCTTTGGAATCTTTGGCAATTTTATTTTTGTAACTAGCTTTTGAGGATTTTATGAGGGATCTCAGCATCTTACTGAGGCTGCTAAGGGAGTTTTTTGCATCCTTGGATTTTCCTCTTTTCTGCAACAGTTTGAGACTGTATACATTTTTTCGAGAACTTTGTCATTCTCTCCCTCTTACCTAATCTATGGTTATTGATATCAGTGGCGCTGCCTTGCTTATGCAAAGGAAGGATGTATGATTTTTTTTCCCATAGTACAGGGACATTTTTTTCTATTATGAGGTGGCTTATTAATATGGAAATGGGGTAAGCTAGGCCATCAGAAGCTATTTGGATGAATTATGTGGCCAGGCTGCCAGATATAATAGCAGTGGGTTCAGTTTGATGAGTGATCTTTTTATGGTGGAGGTGGGCATTGTTTGGAAGGAGAAGGATTTGTGATGAATTATATGTTCTGGAGTTAGAGGTGTAGAAAGAGAGGTGGGGTTATTCAGGAGAGAAATTAGTTTGAATAAAGTGGGTGTTAAATTTTGAGGATACAGTAAAGTGGGTAGGTAGGCAGACATAGCCAGTGTGAAGGAGATTGATAGATGAGCAGCAGTGCTTGGGGGTTGTTTTGATGGAGCTCTGGAAATTTCTGTAGCACATTTTCTTGATTAACTTGACCTGACCTTTTGTTTAGTCACATATCTAAGATGTCTAAAGGTTTGGAGGTTAGAAATGGTATTTTTTTTTTCATTTGTTCCAAGCTTTGTCCCTCTGCTTCATCACCCGATTGGTTTGTTTAGACAACCACAGTGCAGGGAAAACCTTCACTATTTTTTATGGATTGGTACAAGTTTATTTAGGATATTTAAAATAATTATATTAAATAATGACATTGTTTCATCAAGTGGAGAATGTGTGTAGGGCGTTACAGTTACATAATTTTAGGTTAGAGATGAGTGTGTCCTGCTGAAAAGAGGACAAATTGCATGCGAGAGTTATAGTGATGCTGTTTTTTGTACACTGGCATGGTCTTTGATAGCAAATATTGGAAGGCAGTTTTCTGGAGTGTTAGGGAGGGTGCCACAGGATATTACGTTATTTGGGGTGCTGGTAAGGATCCAGTCTCTAGTGTTTTTTTCTGTTGGAAGTTTTGTTCTACGTTGTAGGAGGGACTGTCAGTGAGTTGTGCGAGTGTGAATAAGTTGTTAGCAAATCTATCATAACACTTTCTAAAAGGATCTTTTCTTGATATATTTTTTTTATGTGATCCAGTTGAGAAATTCTTCTGCAATGTCAATGTTCCAGGGGGAATGTACATACCTATTATACAGATGCTTTTGTGATAAGGATGAGTAGGGAGATGAGGATTTCTGCATTTCTGAATATAGGAGGACTGTGGGGTTATTGGGAAAGATCAACTGTGTTACAATAGATTATGGCCAATTCACCTGTTCACTTATTTATTCATTCACTCATTCTGTCTAGTATGACAGTGTTATACACTGGATGTACAATCTCTTATTCCCTTACAATTTGTTTTAACTGTGTTTCTGCAGCTACAATGTCATCAGTGGCTATCTGTGCATTAAATTCAGGGAGCTTGTTGTGAACACTGATTAGAAAATTGTCCCTATAAAGCATAAATCTGAGATTGAATGAGGGTTAGGGTTGGAGTGAACATTTGTTATTGAAAGGGTGTTTTGTGAATGAATAGTTGGACCAGGGTTTAGATGAACACAACCACATGGTGTTAATAGTCTAGTGGCATTGTTTATAGGGAAGAAACAGCTTGGTTTAATGTTTTAATAGGTTCATAGGTTCATAGGTTCATACTAGGCTATCTGCCCTAGGGCATTTATAAGCCTAGCCAGAATGTGTTTGGCTTTCGCCACCCATTTTAAATTTATTTTGCTATGCCCTTTTTCGAGGTTAGTATACTGTGCCTCTATCTAACAGTGACACAATCTCCCATCCACTCATCAAGATTCCTCTTGAAGAGAGTCAATGAGGGACTCTGCCTAACCTGGACTGGGATTTTATTCCAGAGTGAAGGGAGCCTCTGGGTTATGAATCTGTCGCTCCAGCATGTCCTATTTATTTCAGTGCTGAGGTTCAAGTCTCCGTGGGCGTGGCTCGATGGATTTGGATTTTCTGAGGTGCAGCATGTCCATTAATTCGGGTTGGACATGGCTTTATACGCCAGGCACAGATCTCCTCTGAACAGGTGGTATGCCACTGAGTAGAGCTGGAGTTTCTTTAACGGGCCAGCATATGGCATCTGTTTGAGCCCTTTGATCCTCTTGGTGAGGTACTTTTGGGGTCTTTCCAGTTGCTGCAGGTGTCTGGTAAGGTACATCCCAAAAGGGGCATTGTGCTCAATTATGGGCCTGATGAGGGATGAGTAAAGAGGCACGATTACCTCCCTGATCTAGATGTGAATCCCTTCATGATTAGGTGGGCTATATAAAATGTTTTCTAACCACTTTGCCACGTGGTTGTTGTCATGAGAGATTGCTATCAACTTGGGTCCCCAGGTCCCTAATTACTTCTTCTGTACTTAATGGATTTCCACCTATGTGGTAATTTGTGGGCACTTTGTTTTTGCCAAAGGGATGACTATACACTTTTGGCATTTAGCTTGAGGCCATGGCTCTGACACCAGTTGTCTGTTTCTATGAGGCCCTTTTGGAGGATGCTTGTGTCGGCTGGGGAGTATTATGGCACCCAGTTTGCAGTCATCTGCGGACTTGGTCAGCCACAGTCCTTCCATGTTGGCCTGTACCTATATACCGAACAAGAGAGGTCCCAGGACTGAGCCTTGTGGGACACCACTTGTAACTGGTTTGGAGTCTGACATGGCTCCAGCAATTCTAACCATGTGGGTTCTGTCCTTGAGCCAGTTTGCAATCCATCTAGTGACATAGGGGTTTATATTTAAGCTGGTGAGCTTATCTATAAAGGTCCAGGTAGGCTGTGTGGACCACCTTCCCAATGGCCTTGGTGACTGTTTCAAAGAAATCAACCAGGTTTAAGAGGCAGGATCTGCCCTTAACAAAGCCGAACTGGGTAGGATCCAGTGTTTGTAGGTCCCCAATATCTTTATTTATGAGGTCCATGATGATCCTTTCCATAGCTTTGCAGACCAAGCTAGTCAGGCTTATGGGGCGATAGTTTCCAGGATCTGTTGAGGCACCACCTTTATGGAGAGGGACCACTTACTCTTTGGGCACATATCCTGTAGTAAGGCTGAGATTGAACAGTAGTTTTATGTTTGGGTTTAGCTCTTCTTTGAGTTCATGTACACCATCTGGTCCCATTGATGCTGTGTTTTTGCTTTGGAGGCATCTGAGATGTCAGGGGCAGCTGCTGGGCTGAGGATAGATTGCCCTTTTGGGGGAGAAGTTTGTGCTGAACCTGTCAGCTAGGATGTTGGCAATGTCTGTGGGTTCGGTGTATTTTTGTCATTTTGGACTAATTCTGAGCATATCTGGGAATTACCACCCAGGTTCCTAACATAACTAAAGAAAGCCTTGTGATTATCCTTAGTGTCCTGTGCAATTTTTCTGCTGGCCTTAGACAATTTTATGTGTGCCCATAGTTTTTTGCTAATACTGATCAGTGATGCCTTCCCTTTTTGGGATTTTGCTTTATCATTTAGTAGCTTCCTCCTTCTATTGTATAGTTTGTTTATGGCTGGGGTCCACCAGACAAGACGCCTGCCTTGCCTTTGGAGGATTGGGTCTTGGTTTTATTTGGGATCGCATGATCCATGCATTCCTGAAGGTGTTCATAGAATGCGTTTATAAAGGATTCTGCGGTCTGGGCTGTATTTTCCACAGGCGCGGGGGCTTTGAAGGATTCCACCTCAGTTTTGAGGGGTGTAAAAATTGCTTTAGAGAAGTTTTTCACTGTGGTTTTCTGGGCAGGGGTGGGGTCGGGATGTGAATATCCAGTGAGATTAGTTTATGGTCTGATCTTACCAGTGAGGGATACACTTCTGGTCTGGAGCATAGAGTCCCCATGTTGGTGATGATCAGGTCCAGTATGTTTTCCCCTCTTGTGGGAGTGGTAACAAGTTGTTCCATAGCATTTGAGTTTATAAATTCTAGGAACCTTTGGGCTAGGGTGTTGTAGCTAGAGTAATGCTCCCAGTCTATGTTAATATAATGGTGTTTGGAGAGACCTTCATATTTTCCAGTGCTCTCAGGAAGGGGGTTCCTGGGTTTGGGAAGGTGGTCTGTAGCAGGCTATAAACTGGAAGGCAGTTTTACCCACTGTTAGTTGCACATGGATAGTCTCTGATGCTACCAACCTGGAGGTGTGGGTATCTTTGATGAATATCGCATGGTATGAGGTATAACCTGGTAGTGCTGGCCTGAACCAGGTTTCTGTTACTGCACAGATATTGATGTTCTCCATGCTAAGGAGTTTTGAGGTGCGTGCATCTTGAGGTTTAGACTTCAGTTTCTTATCCCTTGTGATACCTATGGAGGTGGGTTTGTCTTTACCTAAAAAAGGCACTATGGGGCCTTTGCCAATATCTGAAAGCCGCATATCATCCCAAGCTGACAGGCATTGGATCCCTTTGAAATGACACAAGTACTTAAGCCAATTGTTGAAATTGATCATCTTGTCTTCATATTGTGGCATCATTCTTGGTGAGGGTAAGATGCTACTCAAGGTCAATGCTCAGACTCAGGTCATTCACACCAGCATGGACAATGACTGAGTCATGGATCCTAGCACCCACGACAGGCTCACCGGTGACCCTCTCCTTGTTCAGCCTGGTGAGCGGGATGTCAGTGTGCAGTCACCTATTACAAGTGTATCAGGTGTGTTGTTTAGTCTTAAGGGCTGTGACTGTTTGGCACACTGGCTTTGTGAGATATGTGTTGCAGCGGCTGCTTGGGGGTGTGTGTATGGAGGTCTCTGCTGCTCAGCAGATCTTTATTTTTAGAGCCTCAGTATGTTTTTGTGTGATTATGTGTTTGGTTTTGCTGTCGTGGTAGGTCTATGACTAATTGTAGTGAGAGTATGGTTTTTTTCCTTCTCCCTCTGACTGGTTATGCCAGTACTGAGTTGAGAGCTTAGCCTCCAGTTTGGCTATATGGTTGCATCTCTCACATGTGTTGGAATTTGTTGGGAGGAGAACATTGCCTCAAGATTCCCAGATTCACCAGCTGGACATTGACAACTGACCTTTGGACATGCTAGAATAATATTGGGAATTCCTTATAAATTAAAAACCAGGCCAGTGGGGGGAGAGAGGGTAGTGCTTTTTAATTTTTAGTGCTGACTTATATAATTGCTTTAGTGAGCAAGTGCCAGGTAACTTAAGTGCAATGTGTTACAGGTAACTTAAATGCAAAAACGACAAACAGTAACTTTCTTTCAAGTGAAACAAGGAAATAAGTACAGTAAGCAATGTGATCCAGTTGAGAAATTCTTCTGCAATGTCAATGTTCCAGGGGGAATGTACATACCTATTATACAGATGCTTTTGTGATATGGTTGAGTAGGGAGATGAGGATATGAGATGAGTAATGTTGATTTTTAGGGAGTAGGGGGCGTTTGCAAGGACAATCCTTATTTAGTAAGAGAATATAGGATGAGAGGAACAGGTTAGCAGTAATAGTGAAATGATAATGTTTGTTGTTATGGTCTTTGATAAGACAGGTAGGGAGGTTTGGTGTGTGACATACAGATGGGAATGTAGAGATGTAAAGTGCATTAAAAACAGAAGGAAATTATATAATCAAATGCACAAATAGCATTCCAGATGGAATCAATGAGTACCAACAAGAGACAAATTAGAGAAGTGGATTAGTGTTGAGTAGGAAGTTGATAACCATTGAAAGAGTGGTAGTATGAAATAAAAAGTAAGACAAGAAGAAATAAGTGTATGTATTATATAGTAGGAGAAATTCTTTTTTTTTAATTTTTCCAAGTCTTTTGAGTTTCTAATACCATGATGGGAATGGACCCCATTCCTAAGTCAAAGTACAATTAAAGTTCATGAAATTAGTATTGTTTCACTCCTTGATGTCAGCCAGTAGTACTCTTCGCAGCACCCGCAATGTGCCCTGTAATGACTCCTTCTGCAATTTGTACAGAGTTCATGTATTGGTAGCATATCTAAATACGATTGTAGACTTCTTTATAAGACTTGTTGCTCCTGCTACGATTGGAACTGTCGGGGTATCTTTCTTCCACATTGCTCTTGTTTCTGCCTGCAAATCCTGATATTTTATGACTTTGTGTCTCTCTGTACACAGGACACTGTAGTCACTGGGTGTGGTGATTTCAATGATCAATGATACTTTTGTCTTCTTTTCCTGGACCACTATATCAGGTTTTCTAACATCTATCTTTTGAACTGTTGATAATGGATAATCCCATGTGATGTAGACTTCATTTTCTGTGATGCTTTGTGGCTCATGTTTCCAGTGTTTTTCAGCTACTTCAATACCATAATGTTTGCACAATCCCCAGTGCAACAGTCTTGCCACATTATTATGCCTTTCAGTATACATACAGTCCTTCTGCCATTAGTATCTTGCAACCAGCAACGAGGTGTGCAACTGTTTCTAATTCAATTTTACAAAACCTACATGTGTCTCTTTCTCCCCCATGTTCAATGGACTTTGTAAACCAACGTATACGCAGCCCACTATCTTGGGCCGCCAATATTAACCTTTCATCTCTTGGCCTGAATTCGCCTCTCCGTAACCATTCCTGTGTTCATTCCTGATCAACATGAGATTCTTCCAGAAGTTTTCTGTACTTGCAACTATATTTATGCATTTTTCCGCTTTTCATGCCTTCTCATCTGATCCTTCACCTTATATTCTTTCTTTTGTTTTTTTTTGGCACATTCAGTTACTGCCTGATTTTTATCTACCGGTTTGATTTCCATTCCTGCTCAACACCGATATGCTTCTGCTAGA
Organism: Protopterus annectens; assembly: GCF_019279795.1. NCBI lineage: Eukaryota > Metazoa > Chordata > Ceratodontiformes > Protopteridae > Protopterus > Protopterus annectens. The sequence goes on from NC_056731.1 coordinate 1,111,197,803, forward strand.
TTAAGCAGAGAAGTCATCTAGATTTATTCTCTTCATATTTCAAAACTTTCACTATGTTTGGGTCTTCTGAGGTCAGCAGATATATTTGGAGTCCCATGATTGCAGATCTATACATATATTCCATTTCAAGGAGGCCCATCCCTCCTTCAGAATGGGGAATATCTAATCTTGGTATGCACTGATTTTTATAAATCATGTGGTGAGCATGAAGCATCCTTCTTGTTTTCCTGTCTAATCTATCCAATACGTTTTGGGACCAGTCAATCACTCCAAAACTGTAAGTTAGGACAGGAACAGCAAATTGGTTTATAGCTTGGATTTTGTTCCTAGATGTCAGTGCTGCTTTCAGGATTAATTTAAGTCTTCTGAAGTATTCCTTACTAAGTTTTATTCGCATTTGTTCGTGTTTTATTGCTCATCCTTCATCAATTCCCAAATATTTATACACACCTTCTTGCTCAGTATCTTTTATATCACATTCTTGTACCAAACTGATATTTTCCTGGCGTTGCAGTTTTCCTGCTTTAAAGGTTGCTTTTGCACATTTATCAAGACCAAATGGCATTCTTATATCATCTGAAAAAATTTTGACAACTTGCAGTTGTGCTTTCAGTTCCTCATTGACAAAATCATCGACAAAGAGAAGATGAGAAGTCTTTACACTTTGTTTTCTATGAGCCAGATTACAGCCATGGTCTAAGCTGTTAAGTAAACAGTTTAATGGATTAAGGGCAAGGCAGAAAAGCAGCAGTGAAAGAGTCACCCTGGAATATCACCCTTTGAATTTTTATCCCTGTGATAATAATTTGTGTGTGATTTTTGGGATGCAAATTAAAATGGTGTGCACGAAACAGTGGGTTGTTTACTTATGGTTAGTAATAGTGTGTATGCTAATACTACTTGCAGTATGGATGATAGTTTATTGTAAATAATGAAGATGGAGAGGTGGGGAGTGGTATTGTTATAGTTAATCGAAAGTTACTGCTACGAGATGGATGACTGAAATGGTAGTAAGATGAGATGGGATACAATGCTGGTATGGGGTGGAATCAAAAGTTAACGGTAGGCTGTATAGATGTGGACTGAAGTGAAAAGATGATAGTATTGAATTTTGATGTGTAGGTTGAGTTAAATGATGATAAAATAATTCAACTGGTTGAAATCACGTGGTGGGAGTGGATGGTTAGATTTAACCATAAGCTAAAAGGGAACATTTGAGGAAATCATAGTCTTCAACCCCACCTGAGTGCAATGAAGAAGCTTCACCCTAAGAAAACCACCTATGTGATCATGGTAGTTCCCCTACCAGGTAGGTAAGTATGAATTTTTATACATTGCAGAAGCAATCAGCCCTCTTCAACTCATTTTACAGATGTCACGGTTGCTTTTCTGTTCAGCTTTTCATGAAATGTTCTACATTGCAATACAAGTTTGTAACTATGTAAATTAATTGTTTGGGTGATTTCAGAAGGAAAACCAATTACAAGCTGAATCTAGCCTATGATGCAAAGCTAGTTAAAATCTGCACAACTGTACACTTGGCAATGTCATTTTCCATGTTGTGTTAAACACGTGCTGTAGGCGATTCTCTGCATTTGGCAGACATGAGAGAGTGCGCAAGCTCACATGACTTTCCAGTAGGCACCCAGAGTACAAACAAATATGACATACCAAACATACTCTGGATCTACAATTAAAAAATGTATAAATAAATTCATCCAGTTCATTCATGAGCCAATACGAGGACAGCATTTTTTCCTATATAAGGAAAATCAGTATATGATTAGCGTACACAAACATAAGAAAAACACAAAACTGAATGCCAGTGCGACAAACGTCTATACCATGTGTACGAGCTAAAAATACACGGCTTTGAATGTTAAAATGTTTGCTGGCTACAAAATAACATTGTGTTAGTATACAGTAGTACATGCATATATGCGGATAACTTCTTAGTTGACATTAGCAAATGTTTCACAGTTTGCCTATTTGTTTCATGTTGTCAGAAGTAGTGTAATACATTTTGGAGAAGGTATCTACTCCCTCCTCTACAATGCTCGTGTTTTTTTTTTTTTAATATGCCGCCAGTCATCCATGTATTCCTCAAGTGATCTCTCCATCTCTGTTTCCAGTGAACGTGAGACTTGCTGCCTTTCGAGTAAGATATTATTTCATTACATCTGGTTTAAATTTTTTATTTCATCTCTGACTAGGTGTGAGATTACAACAGAGACTTTCATAGTCACTCAAACCAGTCACTTAGTTTTGTGAGTCTGCATAACAAGGTAGGCAGCAAGGGTGCAGTCAGAAATGCACACCTCTTAGTTGGTCCCACCAACCACCTATAATTTAAAAAATGTACTCGAGCCTTAATGTTACATATACAATTTTCAACTGTTGCCACTTACAACCATAAAAAGGCTGATTTTTTAGAGGTACATTCCTATCATGCAAGTATGTTTTGCTTAACTCTATACAGTAGACACTGAAGTAGATAGTTTTGAAAATTATGTGCTCTTTGGACTAAAGAGACTGAGAGATCAGAAAAAATGTATTCACCTGAGTACAGCAAGTATGCCTACCTACACCCTAGTTACGCAGGACAGGGTAGTAAAGAAAAGTGGTGTTTCTGAATATTGCAGAATTACAGACTGAAATTATGATATCCCAGCAAAGAAAAAAAAGCTAAACATACAATGGTTGCTCTGCAAAGAGCATTTGTTGTTCATCTGTCCTAGCAGTCAATATCTGCACAATGGACTGGCTACCTGCTTATTAAGGAATCCTTAACCTCCACCTTAAACTTCACTTCTATCAATTCCTTTTCGTCATGACTAATCTTTTTTTTTTTTGTATGTGTGTGTGTGTGGGGGGGTAAGTGTCATTTTGGACTTTTGGTTTTGATCCAGTCTTAGCCTAAAATACTGCAAAATGACTGTTTTGTTGCTGGACCCTTTTCAGCCACAGTCCAGTCCACAAGGCAATACAACGAGAATAACAGAGCAGCAACAATAACAGTTAGTTGCAGAAGCAATTACCAGGCAATACAATGGGGGGGACATGGCATAGGAAGCAATTAAAAGTAGAGGAATACATTTGTACATTACATACAAATATTGTGTAAATCTGAGTTATAAATAAGCAAATAAAAACAGTATAAAATGTACTATAAACAGAATAATGCTGAATGAAATGAACAGATAGTTTAACCATCCTTAGAACAGCAGGAAAGGACAATTAAAGAAGCAGACTTAATTGTTCTGTAAAATGTAATAGCTTAGCCATCGCCTCAGAAACAAACATATTCAAAATCTTTTTTTAGATGACATTTCACCGTAGACACCCTTCTAAACTTCTAAACAAAGACTGAAATGTCACTAGTAAGGCTACTCCATGTATTAGATGCAAGCATCCATTACTAAGGAAGTGTTTGCCCAAATAAAAACTTATTCTGTGAGGAACTTTCTTTCAGATGAAGCCAGAGATCCTGTGTACTGCTGCCTCAACTTGCTGTGCCCTTCTTTTCTTAGGGTGCCAGAGAAATTTCAAGGGGCTGCAAACATTGAACTACATTTGTAGCTGCATCACCATGGCTTGCCTTAGGGAGCATCACTGCATGACACTACCCTCAAAGGTGTCTAGCTCTCCCCACCCAAACAAATTAAAAATGAGTAGTCATTATTCCAGCTTGCAAGAAGATTCTTAAGAAATATGTTCTTGCATCATCTCTGCCCTCTAAAGAATAAAGTAATTCTCCTGAACATTAATTCTCAGTGGACAACCTTCCGTAAACTTAGCACTGAGAATTGGAACACCTTCCTGTCTGTCCTTAGAAATGTATGGTTATTTAAGAACGCTTTTTAAAAGTAACTAAAATATGCAAGAATGAGTTGAGCAAAGCAATTAATGGTTAATTTTACAGAGAACTATGCAGCTGCACAAGGAAGCAGAAAATAATCCGTCTTTAGCAAGCCTTTTTTTTTTTTTTTTTTTTTTAGCTATTTGGAATTGAAAGAATTATCAAATACTAAGCTGCAGAAATAGCTCCCAAGTCACAAGCTGAAGTGGTAGTTCTTTTCTTTCTTATCTGACTTGTATTTTTTCCATACAGAATACGAGAGATGCATTCATACAGGGCTTGCTTTTCTGCTCTAAACTAGCCCTCTCCTTTCTAACTGCTCTTTTTGTGGCCCTTTAGCTCCCAGGCCTAGGACTTATGTTGTAGGTCATACATGTTGTAGTCACAGGATGCAATCATTACAGTTTTGTTTCGTACAATGGCTATATATTTCACATCCTATTTTTAATTGCTGTATTTCCCATCAGAAGGCAGTCACAAAGTTCATAAACTTGTTTTATACATTAAGACATTTTTTCCTGCCTCTGAAAAACACACATTGCAGATGTATATAGTTTAGGAAATCGTTCACCAGTTTTTACATCCCTTAGTTTATCTGCTGCAGGTTTTATAGGACTTTAAAAAAGCTGCTGACTGTGTGTATATAAAAAAAAAGTGCAGCTGAATGTGTAAGTATCAAAAAGAAGCATTATTTTCTTACTACAACAGGCATAGATGTATTAAAATAATACATATTTACATGAGATGGTACCATATGTTCCTTTAATAACAATTAATAATTAAAAAAAAAAAAAAAAAGTATGGCACACCCTCATAAGGCAGATGTACTAAAGCTATAAGAATATGAAAATCCCACGACAGCCATCAGAATCAGTATGTAAGTATTTTATTTTGTCTCAGTTAATGCAAACATTATATGTTGATAGCCTTAATATTTGTAATACCAGATCTGCCACACAGGTGGATGTGGTCTCTGACAAGAAGTTAAGCGATGTCAGAAATGCATGATTGCAGGCACGTAGTTGCGTGTATGCTCACTGTGACTGTACAAAGATAACTCAAAACTTAGACTACACATGCACAGAATGCCACCCATCTATTCTGATGCCTACCCAGGCCTGACAGTTTTGCCTGTCATGCATGCAAGTACTATGCCCGACATACAGGTGGCAATATGGGGGACATACAACTTCATGAGATCTTGATGGCCAAATAGTAGGCTCTGCAATGTTCATCCTTTGCCAGGAATAAGTAATGAGATTACAGCATATTTTAAGACACTTCAAGAAGAATAGAGAATTATTGTTTATGAAATATTTAATGCCCTGTACAGGCATTGAATATTATTTCTTTTGTTACTATATTTTTCATTGTATTCTACATATCTTTTATATGTTATATACTTTGTAATAATTTTGAATGTTTGTCTAAATTACTTTATCACTTGTTTGTCATTGTTTGAAGCTTTTCTCCCCAGGACTCCATTGAAAACGGGCTCCTTGGCCCAATGGACTACCCTGGTAAACAAACTGTAAAATAAAATAAAAATAAAATAAAATTATGAGAACAGGTAATAAGATTCTAAAATTTAATGAAATTCTGATTTGCCTCATTCCCTTATCCTTCATAATTTTTTGATAAATTGCTGAGGATTATAGTTTATCGATAATGGAAGGCAGCGAGAGTTTCACACATTGTTCATAAAATGAGTTCTGATGCAAAAGCCATTGCTCTATTAGCGTTTTAAGTGAATTACAGTAGAGAGTTGATTATACAAAACGTCAATTATCAGAACCAGCCTTCCAAAGTTTTTGGGTAGGAAAAAACATAAAATCTGAATATGTAAAATTTATACATATTCACCTGAGCATGTTATTTGAGCTTGTAGCCAGTTCATGTGTGAAAAATATTCTTTAGTGTCCACTGGAATCGCTGAATGATTGAAAAGTGTATTCCTGCATGCAGAAAAAACAAGATTTTAGAAGTTTTTTATGTACTTCAGTTATATGTTTGATTATCCGAACTACCCTAGGTCCCAATTAGTTCAGATAATCGACTCTCTACTGTACAGTAATATCTAAAAATGTCTCTGACTTTTGATTTTGTCCAGAATTCTACAACAAAAGTGAGAGGTATGCCTGCTCCTGGGGCAGTGAGTACTCCATTGACCTGTGATGGTTGCAGAGCAACTGGTACTGTGTTAAGCATACTTTGAACTTTTCCATTTGGGACAGCACTGCAGGATGGTACAGACTCTCCACAGCAATATGCCAGAGATTTTAGAAACTAGCCCTTAAAGAGTGTGGTGTGACATAGTCTACAATTGTAAAATAAATGAATAAATATAAACAAAGTCTCCAAGTCAAAACGGAGTAAAAAAAGAAAAGAAGTTATGTCTTACCATAATGTTTCATCTGTGTTGTTGATCTTCTTCCATTCATCACTGATGGTTTTGGTTCCGAGCCCTCGGAACCAAGTCGGCCTAATACCAAGCTCGCATACACCAAAAACTCTCGAGCTAAGCTGCTACCCACAATGCCCTTCTCCCAGTTACCTCAAATCGAGTTTGCATGAAACATATAGAAGTAAAAAGCAGAGGCCATTTCTGCGCAAAAACCTTGAAAACAGTACAAGGACCCATAAGATCCACCAGGAGCCTTTGGTGGGGGACAGAGGGTGGGATGTGATGAATGGAAGAAGATCAACAACACAGATGGAACATTATGGTAAGACATAACTTCTTTATCTGATGTTGTTTAATCTTCTTCCCATTCATCACTGATGGGACAGAATCCCAAGCTGCCTGATATACCTGGGTGGCCCTTATGGAAGAACATTCCTGAGTACCACTGAGCCAAAGGCCGCTCTTCTCCTGGAGACCATGTAAAACTTGTAATGTTTGATGAAAGTGTGAGGTTTACCCCAAATGGCTGCTGTGTAAATGTCATCCATAGAGGCTCTGGAGTGAAAAGCAACAGAAGTTGCTATGGCTGTCATTGAATGTGCTTTGATATTGACAGATTAAGGCTCATTTTCATGTGAATATGAAAAGACAATACAATCTCTGAGCCATTTTGATAAAGTGACTTTTGATACAGCACATCCCATTTTTGGTCCAGAGAAGGAAATGAAAAGTTGATCTGACTTGCGGATAGATTTAGTCCTATTCCAAGTAGAAACATAATTGTCTATGTACAACCAATGAATGTAGACATTATTCTCCTTTATTGGAATAATTTGGGAAAAACACTGGGAGTTCAATGGACTGGTTCACAGAGAAATCAGAAATCACTTTGGGGAGAAAAGATGGATTAGTACGAAGAGATACTCTGTCTTTATGAAAGATTAAATACACTCTTGATGCATAAGGCTTGTAATTCTGATATCCATCTAGCTGATGTGACAGCCACCAAAAATAGAGATTTCCATGACAGAAATTTAAGGTCACATTTTGCAGCAGGCTCAAAAGGGGGTAAAGAAAGAGACTGTTAGTAGCAGGGAGAGATTCCATGCATCTAAAGGCCGCCTGATTGGGGGTCTGCTATGAAAAACTCCTTTAAGAAAGGTCTTGCATATGCAGGAGGAGATAAGTGGAATGCCTTCTAGACCATTATGAAAATTGGAAATAGCTGCTAAGTGGACTCAAATGGTAGAAGCTGATGCTCCATTCTCAAAAAACTCAGAAAGGTATTGAAGAATAACAGATACTGGAACTGAGAGGGGGTCTAACATCTGTTCTTCAGACCAGAGAGCGAACCTTTTCCACTCATCTCTGTCGAGTTTTCTGGTGGTTGGCTTATGGCAGGCCAGAATAATATCAAGAACAGGTGAGGAGAGGGTTTCCTGCCTGGCAACTAATGAAAGTTGAGAAACCAAGCTGTCAGCTTGAGAGTGGACAGATTTGGGAGAGTCAGCCCTTGGGGGTGAGAAATTAAGTCTGGAAGAGTGTGCAGAATCCATGGATGTTGTAACAGGTGAGGTCAGAGGAAGGGGAACCACACTTGTCGAGGCCAGAATGGGGCAATGAGGATCATCTTGCATCTAAACCAAATTGCTTTCTTCAAAACTAGGGGTATCAAAGGAATTGGAGGATAAGCATTGAGGAGACCCGTGGGCCAATCGTGAGTCAAAGCATCTCTCAGGGACTCCCCTTCTGGGGGGAAAAAGGGCAAAGAAGCTACTGTATTTAATGTTCGAAGGGGAAGCAAAGAGATCACAGTAAGGCTGGCCCCATTGGCTGAAAATTTCTGCCGTCACATTCGGATTGAGAGACCACTCGTGTGGAAGGAGAATGCATCTGCTCAGCCTGTCCGTAATCCCTTTGGAGTTCCCCAGGATATGCGTTGCTATAAGAAAGCGGTTGGAAGCTATCGCCGAGTGCCAAATTCTCATGGCCTCTCAACACAGGGGGTAGGCTTTGGTCCCTCCTTATTTGTTTATGTACCAGACTACTGACATATTGTCTGATTGAATTGCAATAGTTCCCAATGGAAGGAGCAGATGTAGTGCCTGCAATGCCAACAGCACTGCTCTCATCTCCAGAACATCGATATGCAGGTTGGCCTCTAAGCTGGACCACGTGCCTTGGACTGAAAATAGCCCCCACTCTATCAGGGAAGCATCCGTGGTCACCGTGGCATTGGGTTGTGGAGTCTGAAAGGGGTGACATCAAAGTTTTTCGTCTGGCCTCATCCACCAGAGGAGATCTTGCTTGCAAGAGTTGGTAATGAGGATCTGTGAGTTTAGGGGGTGAAGATTTGCCAACCATTCGGACAATAGGAGCCACTGTAACAGTCTCATGTGTAATCTTGTCAGAGGAACAATCAGAATGGCTGAGCCATAGACCCCAGAGCCTGGAGAACTTCTCTTGCTGACACCTTTCTTTGACAGAGTATCACTTGTGCTTGCAATCTTAACCTCTGAAGCCTGTGAGCTGGTAGAGATAGCAGGCATGTTCGAGTACTGAAAACTGCCCCTATAAATTCCAGTTGTTGGGTAGGTTGTAGATTGGATTTCTCCCAATGGACTGTGATGCCTAGAGACTCTGCCAGTGAGAGTAATGGAGGGCTATGGTCAGGAGACGCTTGTTGGTGGCAGAGAGGAGCCAATAATCTAAATATGGAAACACCTGGAATCCCTGAAGTCTCAGATGAGCTGTCACCAATGCTAGGCATTTTGTGAACACTTGGGGGCCGTCAAGAGACTGAATGGCAGGGCTCTGAATTAGTAATGATTGGTTCCTAGCCAAAAGCGAAGGAGACTCCTGGAGTGTTTGCCCATTTTGATGTGGTAATACTCATCCCGGAGGTCTATCAAGCACATCCAAACATCCTCCCGTAAAAAAGGGAAAATGGATTGAATAGTGACCATGCAGAATTTAGTTTGAACCACTGACTTGGTTAGATGGTTGAGATCCAAAATGGGTCTCCAGTCTCCGGTCTTTTTTGGCACCAAAAAGAATCTTGAGTAAAAACTAGATCCGCATTGGTCTGGGGGGACTGGTTGGATGACTCTTTTTTGACACAGCTTTCTTATCTCTGAAGCTGCTTCTTCCCTTTGACTGGGTGGAACATCGGGAAGGTGCTTTGTAGGTTTTGTATGTGATGTTAGAGGAATGTAATAGCCTCTGGAGATTATTCTCTGCACCCAGCGATCTTTTGTAATAGAGTGCCAGGCAGGTTGGTGCAGAGAAAAACGAGCCCCCAGGGGAAAGCAATTGGGCAATGCTTCAGGAGCGTTGATAAGCCCGTCCAGAGAAAGAATCCCTGGAGTCTTGATTTTGGGGACCCCTCTGTCCCTGAAGGGGCATCTTCCACCATTGGAACCCCCTCTGCCTCTAGGGGAATCCTCACCACGTGTGTTGCGGAAAGGACCTTGACATTTCTTGTGCCATATTTTCCCACTCCTCTGGTTCCTGGAAAAAGAACGTTGGGGCTTGGAAAAACATAGGCCAATGGCAGACAAGGTCTTTCCATCCTGCTCGCACCTGGCCAGTGTGTCCTTTACTTTGAAACCAAACAAGGAAGATGGTTCAATAGGGGCGTTCAAAAAGGAGGACTTGAAGGAGTCTGCGAGGTCACAGATGTGCATCCAGGCACAATGCCTCATGACTATGCCTGCACCCACAGCTCTAGCTGCCCCTTCGGTTGCATGGGAGAGCAACCTCATGGACAAATTGGAGATAGACTCAAGGGTGGCACGTTGAGAGGCAACCTTGTCTCATGCCCTGTCAGAAACTTGACCTGCAAAGGTTCCAGAAAGTTCAGAAATCAGATCCCTTTGGAGCCTCGTGAAATGTGCCAAGTAGTTCAGGGACCTGAGAGCAAAGGTCACTGAAGCAAAAACTCACTTCCCTAGTCTGTCCACAGCCCGGGACTCTCTGTTGGGTGGGTGAACAGTAGGAATTTCTTCCGCAAGATCCTTTTTAGTGGCCGCTGCTGCCACCACCATTGCATCTACTGGCAAGCCTCTAGACCAGTGAGGATGCTCCTCTGGTGGGGAAAGAATCTTATCTGGTCTCCGGGGAATGGCCTCAGTAGAATCAGGGTTCTTCCATGCACTCTGCACGACAAGCTGGACTAACTCGTCGGCTGGTGGGAGGTCACCCAAGAAGTAGAAGGCTGAGAGTGGAAAGCCTGCAGGAAGACGGTCTCCTCTGAGGAAGGGTTAGAGTGTTTCCAGCCACCCCTCTGATATTTCCAAGATGTCTCCAAAGGAGACATCATCAGGGGGTGACCATGGGGACCCCTCCCCATCATCGTAGTCTGTATCTTCTGTGAGAGACTCCTCCAGAGAGTCATGGTGTTTCCTCTTACATGCCTTCTTCTGAGGAGGTTCTTCAGTGAGGATGTCTGAGGAAGACTCAGAAGGAAGAGTACCCTGAACTGGGGTTTCCTGTGGCTTCTGCTCTTGGTGTCCTGGGGAGGTGGCACATGGTAGCTGTAGCTCAGAGGGAGCAAGGGGAAGATCCGACGTAGAAGGAATAATTCCAGAAGCAAGCACCCTCTCCATCACCTGGAAAGCAGGCCCACCCAAAGAGGGATGGGAGCCCAGAACCGAGTAGGACAATCTTGGAACCAGGGTCACACCCGGCTCCACTACACCTGCTCCCAGGGATGGAGCCTCAAGCAAGATCGGGGCAGGCGTTGCCCCCAGATCCGAGGACTGAACCGATAAAAAACTTGGAACCGTGCTCAGAACCGAGGGTTCCGCCCCAACCATGGGACTGAGGAAGGGACGGTTCTGATGGAACCAAAACCCAAAGGGGTGACCTTGAAGCTTCAGTGAGGGTCACTGTCAGCCCCAAGGAATGGGTTTCCACCAAGGACATCAGAGCAATGGGCCTCGGAACCGACATATCCGAGGGAGGAGTATAAGTGGGAGTCCTAGGAGCAGTAGACCCAAACCCCGAAGTGGGATGAGTCTTAGGAACGTTTGTTATCCCTCTGGCTGTCAACAGCTGGTCCAGCAGGCACACCACATCGAATTCGGAAAGACTCCTGGTGGACCTTGTGGACACTCCTGAAGGGGAGTCAGGCCAGTCCAGAAAGGGGTATATGTCTGGCCTAAGAACGGGTCTAATGAAGGGGAGTACTGGGTCTGTGGTGTTTGAGTTATCAGCACCGTAGTCTCTAACTTGGAGACAAGTAATAGAGGAATCAACGGCGTTGAAAAGGGACTCGGTGCTGAGGAGGCACTCGGAGTCGAGGTTACTATCTTTTCCAAAGGGATTGTCAGAACTGCCTTCGGTGTGGTTAAGGGTGAAGTCAGTGCTGAAACTATTGAAGACAGTAAGGTCGGAGCCGTAGTCATTACTGTAGATAGGACTGGTGCCATAGAGGTCGGTGCCAAAGGTGGCGTCAACGTCGAAGCTTCTGTAATATCTATGACACTGGATAAAGAAGAAACTGGAGCTGAGCTCAGAATAGAAGCAACAGTCATAGTCGGAGCCGATGAAGCAATTGTTCCATTGAAGATTTGTGGGCCTTGTGTTTATGGGACTTTCCCTTATCATCAGCCGGTGAAGAGGGATCTGAATGGGGACGTTTTTTGTCCTTCACTGGAGGGGTTGAGACCTCCAACACAGAAAGGGCCTCTGAGAAAGGTAAGACTAACAGGCCTTTCAAAATCAGTTTATTTTTTCTCTCATTCAGGGTCCTCTGACTAAAACTTAGGCAAATCTGGCATGGAGGTTTCACAGAGAGGTGAGAAACCCTCAGACAATACACACAATCATCGTGCGAGTCACTGTTATGGAGTTTGCCGTAGCAGGAAGTGCAATGTTTAAACCCCAAAGTCCCTTTCTTTTCAGCCATATCCATACACACAAAACAAATTACTGCTAAAGGAAGTGAGAAATAAAGAAGCAGAAGAAGAAGAAGATATCAATGATGGTATCAAACAATACCACAAGGGAAGGAGAGGGCATACTGATGATGGCATAAGAAATACCCAACAGGCAGAGCTAGATAGATAAAACAGGGTAGAAAATGAGCTAGTTTAGAAAAAGCTTAAAAAATACACAAATATTTTATAAAATATGACACTTAGCTGGAGAGCTCGGTGAAACGCTGCTATATGGCTGTGCAGCAAACAAGATCTGAGGTAACTGGCAGAAGGGCATTGTGGGTAGCAGCTTAGCTCGAGAGTTTTTGGTGTACACGAGCTTGGTATTAGGCTGACTCGGTTCCGAGGGCTCGGAACCGAACCCATCAGTGATGAATGGGAAGAAGATTAACAACATCAGATAAATGGATATCCTATTCCAACACATATAGAGGTAGTTATGTAAGAAACACATGCCTTTGATATGACCCCTGTGATAATGTATCCACGCAGGATATGAGTAGTCTGAATAGGAGTAGTGCTTGATACCAAAGACTACATTAGCAAAATATAGGTGCTTTGCAACTACAGTTGTGCACATTTTACATGCAGTATATGAAAGGCCATAATTATACTCCTAATTCAGGAAAAAAAGACACATTTAATCAGATTAAAAAAACGTTTCTTGGCAAAGTAAGCACCTCTCAGCACCATTAGTCTTGCCCTAGAGCATAACAGTGTCCAAAAGAACAATGTCTAAACCATTTTCAGAGACTTAGAAGCCATTATACACTTTGACAGTTTTCTGTCTCTCTCTCTCTCTCTCTCACACACACACACACACACACACACACACACACACACACACACACACACACACACACTCACTCACTCACACACACACACACACACACACACACACACACACACACACACACACACACACACACACACACACACACACACACACACACACACACACACACGGCAGAGTGAAATTTCTAACAAATTTTAAGCCATTCATTCAGATGCTTCACTACTGCCATCACTCTGTGTGACAGTCTTCAAGTGTTGTTCTTACACTGTAACTCTTTTTTTAAATAATTCCTACTACATTTAACAAACAGATAAAGCTCCATGCATTATATAAATCATTTCTCTCTCATCATAACTACTGATTGTGTGTTCTTGACATGGATGCCATGATTCACCTCTTTAGTTTTGCTGTCCCGACTCTAAACTGGACTTTCATGATATCCATGTGTGATGATGTGAGGTAGTGCCAGCTATGCTAGGGGGAGTAGGGCAGTGCATGTGTAACACATGCCAGTGTAGCTAACTGGAGTTTTGTAAAGAATTATATGTCATTTGAATATCAAACTGATTTGTAAAGCTGCTTGTGTTAAAGATGCGTCAACAGTGGGTTCTGCTAGACAGAAAATAAATATACATGTAGGTCAGGCTGTATTGTAACTGCTGAAATATATATATATATATATATATATATATATATATATATATATATTTTTTTTTTTAAACAGAGAATACTGGAAGGGAAGGGGTTAAGCTTAGCCCAGCTAACCTTAAGAAAAATAGCCTGAAAATAAAAGACTTGGTTTTAGGCCAGATCTATCTCACAGGTCTGAATGCAGCCAGAAACTCAGTGTCTGTGAAAAGTCTTTTTGCAGGAAGGGTGGAAATGTTGGAATTGTTTTATAGCTTCCTGTATTAAGCCTTAGCAAAGTTCTATGTGTTTCTATTGTGACACATCTGTGCCAACTCCTGGCACAGTTTGTAGTGAGTAGTGTGGGAACCACAGAGTCAGGTGACCACATGTGATGTCATTCTGTAGCCAGCACTGAAATTGTATTTAGATACTAGTGAGAGATGTCAGTGGCACTCAGCACTCTGTTTCTGGGACCCAACAAGACACACTCGTCCACCTTCATCTTGCCTTGCTTTAGCAAGTAAGTAGGGAACAGTAATTATTCAATCAGTTAGGAAAAATAGTGAGATTACTTAAAAGCTGTTTTTTCTTTATCTGTCCGAGTCTTTCCATTGGTGGTGTTTTTTATATCTCTTGTGATTGAAACTCTGGTGTTTATTGTGAATAGATATTCAGTATTTTTATGTTTTTCTCTTATTTATTTGTGGCGACCCCTAACCGGGAAAAGTCGAAAAGACAAACAGACATTAAATATATCTAAAACTTTCACTGTGGCTGATCTTTTAGAAAAATATTTTAACTTTTGAGAGTACTGGCATTTATTTAGTGATACTGTAGCTTCACTCTCCTGAAAGTCTTGATGCTTGGAAACACTGTAAGTATTAATTTTACTAAAGGTAACTAGGTACCCTGGCAAGAGCCTTAGAGCAGCTGGCTTTGGGGGTCTTCTGGTGGCAGTGTATCTACCTTTTAGTCTGGGTGGAGGTAGTAGAGCAGGTAATCTGTGCCAGCCTTTCCAAGGTTTGTGTGTTATACCATATCTCAGTGTGTCAGCTTCTTTGAACAGGGACACACAGCACTGATTTCACAGAGAGTGTGGTGGAGGACTTGCCTTGGAACACCTGGTTAAGGACTTAACTATATAGCTGTGTCAGTGGGGAGTTTTACTTGGGGCCTGGAGAGAAAGCCCAGTCCCAGGACTGGAGTGTGCATTCCGTGTGTGCTCTTAAGAGAAATTGTACTTGGTGCAGAGAGCTGCATCTGAAAATACTATGTGTATGTATTTTTGTTTCAGTGAACATTCCCCACTGTTGTCAGTGGTGAGGAGTGAAGCTCCTTGATCACTGGCCCAGACATGGGATGTCACACCACGTCTCAAGTATATAATATGCTGGTTACAACTGAAGACCTAATCACACCCCTGTATGTTAAATACAAAACTTGAGAGGTGAATCTTGACATCCATGTTTCATAATCCTTTGTAGTGCAATAAGATTTATCTGCTCTAACTGCAGAAAAGTTAAAATAGCAATGTGTTCAGTCATCTTTGAAAGCCGGTAAAGTGGTGGGAAGTGGTCCTATTTCCTGTCTAGGGAAAGCAGTTCCTTCTGAAATAGTGGCTATAATGTAGTAAACAGCAGAAGCAGGGTTGAAATGCTGTTTCATGTTCTGCTGCTATTGTGTCTGGCCAGCACTTCAACTTTTAGTGCGAGGCATGATCTTAACAGTGCACAGGGGTAACCATTTGAAAGGTCGAGACCAACTACACAGAGCCCTGAAAAGCAGTTCATTTTTTTACCCATTCAGTCTCCAAGTCCAAGAAGGCCATTTCCCAAAATATTCCCTTTTCTCCAAGGTATGGGGGGGGGGGTAGGGTGGGACAAGCCCCCATGCAAAAAAAGTTTAAAGGTGAAAAGAGATGCTCAAGATTCACTCTTCTTCAACATCTTCAGTTTTTTTTTTTCGGTGTATTGGCACTCAGCATTTTGAATGGTCATTTGAATAGGGAGCCACACGTTGGGTGTGCTTAAAAATTGTTAAGCACCCTTCTAAGCATTGTTAAGATCAGGTCTTATGTTAGCACTGAACCAGGATGTCATTTAACTGATAGTGAAGTGTAATCACAGTGCTCCGTACTCTACACATACTTAATACACAGTGTAAGACCTGTCATTACCAAGATTTATGTGTAGGATCATGGTAATGCCAAGCCACGTACTAAAAGTGCACAGAAGGCATATATGCAGCTATACATCATGGGTCAGACAAGCGAATGTATATTTTAGAGATTGTATTCCCTATCAAGGATTGATATCAGAGTATAGGCAAAGAGAAAGAAATAGAGAGCTCCTAAATGAAAAGTTTTTAACAGAATCTAGAACAGAAACTGACTTTAAAAAAGGAATAATTAGTAAAGCATATAAAATATTGCATGATAATTATAAGAATCAAACAGAAGAGCTCAGAAAGGATTGGAAGAGAGATTGGATAAGCAATTCACAAGGAGACAATGGGGAATATATGTATATCTCCCAAATATGCAGCAAAGTCTAGAAGATTTAGGATCTTTGCTTGTAAGTGTTTTCATAGCTATTTTTATACCCCAATTAGACTCCAAAGAATTTTACCTCAGGTGGATTACCAAATGTTGGAGGTGTGACAGTCAAGAAGAAGGCAGCTTGGAACATATTTTTGGAGGCATAATGAGCTGGCAGACTTTAGGAATTCCCTGCAGACCACTCTGAAGATGGTGGGTGAGCAGACTGAACAAGCTGGGGGGATGATTTTCTTCAGTTATGCTATAGAATCAGCCTTGCTGAGTCTAATTAGTGTGGCTGTCAAAAAAGCAATTACTAGAAAATGAAAGCCAAAGTCTAGACCAACTTTACAAGACGTAGTGAATATAGTAACAGATACAACAACTGGAATCTTTAGAAAAGGGCAGGAACAAGCTACATAGGAAAAATGGGAATTGTGGGAAAAAATATATGCACAGAGTTTTAAGAGGCAGTTTTTGTCTGGGCCATATAATGCTCAACTGATAATGATTGGATGGTTTATAAGTTATGTATAATGTTTGTAACTACAGTTGTTTTAATGATGTCAGTGATGTAAACAATCTGCAACTAAAGTGGTATAATTTTGTATGTTTTTCATTTATATAAATGTAAGATTGCCTTTGTCATATGTGAAAATTTAATAAAGATGTTTGGGAAAAAAACAAGTCACTGTATATTAGGGGAAACAAGCTATCAGTAGCAGTTACATTACTCCTGGTTCAGAAATCCCTGCTCCATGAGTCCCCAAGCTATGTACCCAAATAAGATCTCTGAGTGATGAGCCTGATTCCATAACAAAACAGAGCTTATAACAAGATCAGGCATACAGGTTTTTCAACTGACATTAAACTTCCAAATAATCACACAAGCCCATTATTTTCAACAGATGAAGCTGGAAGAGGAACAAGCTCCACTTGCGGGTGACCACCAGCACTGCAAGCACTGGCTCCCACATAAGTAAGTTAACTGTGCTTTAGCAGTACAGACCCAGAATAAGCAATCGCTGTTATCACTACAGTACAAAAACAGAATCTTTACCCATCACGCAAACAGCAGTATAGCTAATATATTGGTGAATCTCCAGGGTCTGCCAAAGATGGACATCACCAGGGGTGGCACTAGAGGATCAGACATCTTAGGCTTGCTCTAGGAAAAGTTTATGAGATTCATTTACATAGATGTTTGTGAATCCTAGTACCTGCTCTTTGCTATATATAGTCACAGTACAGAAAATCCTTGTGTAGGGTCCACATTTTAGGTAGGCATACACTGGTATGGTGTGGTATCATACTGGGGGAGGCTGAGCCACATTTTACCTGTGCTGTGGCAATGTAGGATGGAGGACACCCTTCACTATGATACCCTATCCATTTTAAAATCATACAAGCACACATCCATGTACTGATCACTCTATACGTGTGCAATGATTATCATATACAGAGTGTAAACATTTATCACTTTGTGTGCGTCATCAGGTAGTCAAACACCATAATCTCTTGTGGCAATTCAGTTCCGTTTATATTTCTGTGCTATTCCAAAAGGTTTTGTGCTACTTGAAACAATTACATTACACTCAATTTAGAAAACAGGTCTCTGGAATTCCATAAATAGAAAAGGCACATGAGGAATCCCAGTGCCATACTCTCGATTGAAATTTTACACTCTAGCATTGAACGTCAGTGCAAAAATAGAAATATTGAAGTAGTCCATTAAAGCCTATGGGGCCAATGCAGCACAGGAACAGCTCCACCTATATTCCAGCACTGGTACAAAAGTCATTACATGGTTGGGAAGTCCAAATGGCTGTAGTACCAGTTCTGAAATAAAGGTGGAGATGATGTTCTTTTAGAGCAGCCCCACAGCATGACTGAAAACCGCATAGGTTCACACATTCAGTGTTGTATTAATAAAATACAATTTTTGAATGCCAAGTATGAGTGAACCATCATACTGGATGCATATCAAATTTTACCTGCCAACATACCCTCATTAACTCTCATAATGAAGAACAAATGGGCAAACACAGCATGATGAAAAGGTTACTTTATACTTATAAAAAGCTATTTTAATGAATTAATAGGATTCATTTACTGTGGATATCTGTTAAATTCTAACAAGAATGTAACAAACCCTTTCAATGTGGAACATGGAATCTTTAAGACTCAGAATGAGAAATATTCCCATAATGAGGTACACTTGGGGTTATACACATTGTCAGGCTTGCAGTATTGTGGCCAAAGTAAGAATACAATGGTGACAGCTAGCTTTGGGGATTGTGTGCTTACCTGTATGTCTTGCATAGTATCTTGATTCCCCTAGGCAGCCTATGCCCCCCTCAGATCTCAAACTTGAGTTCATCCTAGGGGGACAGTCCAAAAAACTAGATTTCACGGTAGCGTTGCAAGATGGCAAATGTTTTCTACAAAGCTATCCCAACTCTTTTGGAATTCTACCATTAAAGAAAACTGTGAACTCACACGTTGCAAACAAAAATGCACACTAAAACCACACACCTGTAAAAAAAAAATAATCAATATAAATAAAATCCTTAGAAATTAAAGTTTAACTAAGAACACAAAGATTTAAGCAATAAAATAAAATCACAACTGCAGCTAAAAAGTCAAAAAGTGACTGGCAAACGGACCTCACTGTAAAATGTACAAACTAAGACTATTAAAATGTGACAATTATGAATGTAGCTTTTAATACACTATTAAAATAATTTCACAAAATGACCAGACATTGTAAAAAATATTTACATCAGAAAATCTAGAAGATAATACATTCACAAAAAAACAAACTACATAAAGCCCTCTTAAATAAATGACCTACCCAATTAACACATGAAGTTAAAGAACACAGAAATTCAGACAAAAAAATGGATAAATGAATATACAAGGTTCTAGTTTGTGCTGCAGATTTACGAGAACTCTTCACCACTTATCATGAAACTTGTCCACTAACCCTACAATATAAGATATTTCAGGTATCATGCACCACATTTAAAAGACATGTAACTGAGTGAGTACATGTGTATTTTTATTCATATAAATATGTATGTGTGGTAAATGTGCTGGTCCCATCGGGAAAGAGCTGATTAACTAGGGAGGTCCAAACAAAAAACTCAAGAAAACAAAACAAAATAAAAAAATAAAAAAACTTAAAAATTGTCTGATTAAAAATGTTGAATAAATGTAAAGCAGAAATCATAGCATATACAATACCAATATCTCATATCGCTTACTTAGAGGTGATCTTTGCTTGACTTACAAAGCCATGTCTGACCCAGCTCTGTTAGAAATGCTACATCTAAAGAAATCCCAGTCCCTCTGCACCACACGCTCCAGAGACCTCAACCTCATTACCACAATCAACAGAACATGCTGGAGGACAGGTTCCTCACCCAGAGACTGCCCATGCTCTGGAATAGACTTCCCATACATGTCAAGCAGAGCACCTCGCTGTCCCTCTTCAACAGAAATCTTAATAAGTGGATGGGTAATGGAAAGTTCACCCCAGGGATCATTTCAGTGGCTCTACTTGATAGAGGCACTGGGAACTAACGACGGGAGGCATGATGCCAGGGCACTTCTATGGACTAGGCTTGTAAAGGCTCCAGTGCCATTTGCCTAGTACACACCTATGAACCTATGGTAAAGTACAGCAGGAGACATATCTCCATATGAATATTGCCAGATCCATTATTTGTTTAGTCATTTCATCTAATTAATACTGTACTTTTTAATACAGCCAAATGTCAACAATATTTGTTGAGTACAGTGGAATTATAACTTCCCTAGTCTTCCATGTGATGCCCTTTATTTATGAGATGCGCAAGGTAGAAGGCTTTTCTCACCATTATGTACACATGGTGATAAATTGCTATCAACCTGTATTCCCAAGTCTTGCACCACTGACTTTGAGCTTAGAGGGGTACTATCTATGTCATACGTAGCAGGGACTACTACTTTTCCAAAGGGGATAATGAGGCATTTTATTGCATTAAGTTTAAGTCCATGACTTTGGCACCAATCATTTGTCTGTGTCAGTTCCTTCTATAATATGCAAACATCGTTGGGGGACTATGACTGCTCCCAGAATACAGTCATCTGCAAACTTGGTAAGCCAAGTGCCATCAACCTTTGCCTGGACTTTAGAGAAATAGATTCCAAACAGTAGAGGGCCCACAGATCCCTGTGGTACCCCACTGGTAACTGGTCTACTGGTGGAGGTGGACTTCCCAACTTTGACAGTGTATGTTCTGTCAGAGAGTCAGTTGGCTACCCATCTAGTGATCTATGGGTTAACTCCCAGTTTTTTTTTTAATTTCTCCAAATCTTTTGGGTTTCCAGTACCATGATGGGAATGGACCCCATTCCTAAGTCAAAGTACATTTGAAGATATGTGAAGGCTGCCAGCCTAGCTAGATAGGATTTTGCAGATAATTCTGTCATTTGTACATATTAATATAAGCCACAGGCTTGTTCTGTTAAATGGAAGAAAATGCTGTTAAATGTGGAACTGCAAAAATGTAACAGTGCACTCTGCTGTAGGAAGGCTGATAAGTCAAGCATTGTGTAATTGTTTGATGTCAAAACTCGGAGCGGAGCCGAGATGTCTTTTTTTGTTGTGTCTTTCGTCTTTTTCCGGTTAGGGGTTGCCACAGCGGAACTCCGGTCCGCTAATGATTGGGAGAAGATTTTTTTACGTGCCGAGTTGCCAGCCCTGACGCACAATCTTCAACAAAGGTACGCCCATTCATGCATATCTCCACACAGAAGATGCTTTAGCTGAGAATCAAACAGGACAATGTCTTACTGTGAGGCGACAATGCTACCGCAGCACCACCACCGCAGTAATCGGAGCCAAGATGTCTAAATGAAGGAACTCTTCCCATTGTTTTGAGGCCAGAGGTAATGGCTAAAATTGACGTGTATAATTTCTTTTATTCCTCTGGCTGCTAAAAGTCAGGTTGCTATCAATCTGGGTGCCCAAACCCCTCACAACTGATTGTGTGCTTCAGATGTTATTAATGTGATAATTTGTGGGGACATCACTCTCTACAAAGTGGATGATGATGCATTTTTTTTGTATTCAACTTGAGGCCATGTTTCTGGCACCAGTCATTTGTTTGGGTGAGACCCTCTTGAAGGATGTCCATATCACTAGAGGAATTGATGACAGCGCCCAGCTTGCTGTCATCTGCAAACTTCAGCCATACCCACTAGTTTTGGCCTGCACCTCAGAAAAGTATATTCCAAATAACAAAGGCCCCAAGACCAAACCCTGGGATACGCCACTCGATACAGGTCTACTGCTTGAGGTGGCTTCCCCTATTTTGACTAGGTGGGTTCTATCAGTGAGCCAGTTAGCTACCAATCTGGTAACATATGGATTGATGCCTAGTTGAGAGAGTTTATCTATTATGCCCAAATGGGGAATAATGTTGAAGGCTTTGGCCAGGTCAAGGTAGGTGGTGTGCACTGTCTTGCCCTCATCCATGGCTTTGGTGACTGTCTCAAAACAGTCGACCAAATTTAACAGACATGACTTCCCTTTGATGAAGGCAAACTGTGTGGGATCGAGTGTTTGGAGGTTGCCAAAGTTCTTGTTAATGAGGTCCATGATAATCCGTTCCATGGCCTTGCAGATCAAGCTAGTTATGATGATGGATCTATAATTTTCCGGATCAGTGGATGCTCCACCTTTGTGTAAAGGGATGACAGTGGCTGTCCTCCACTCATCTGGGACAAAGCCGGTACTCAGGCTTTGGTTGAATAGGATGCCTAATGATGTTGCAAGTTCCTGCCAGAGTTCATGCAGGATGCAGCTGGGATGTTATCGGGTCCCATGGAGGCTGTATTTTTTTGCCTTTGAGAGAGCAGTGATGACTTGATCCCTAGATATAACAGGAAGGAGGCAGGTACTGGGAATGCCCTGATTTACTGATGGAGGGGGACAGAGGGGTGAAATGTTCGCTGAATCTGTCAGCCAGCAAGTTTGCTATAGCTACACCATTTGTATATGTGGTGTCCTTGACCACCAGTTCAGAACAGATCTGGGTGCTACCTTTGAGATTATGGACATATGTGAAGAAGCCCTTTGATTGTCTCTAGTAGATGTGGCCAATTTGGACTCGAAGTTTGCTATGGATGATTTCACTAGTGCTCTTATTTGCTTGTTTAAGCTAAGGACATATTGCTTCCAATTGGGCATCTGCTCCTTCTTGGTCCTGAACAACATTTTTTTTTCTTTTGCTATAGAGTTTATTTATTGCAGATGTCCACCAGACAGGTTTACTCTTCCTTGCAGAGGATGATTTAGGCCTGTTAGGTATTCCTGATTCCATGCATCTATACAAATGTTCGTATAGTGATTTGGTATAGTTTTGGACACTAGTGCCAGTCGTAGAGAAGGAGACGGGTCTGTGAAGCTGTTTATACCATCCCTCAAAAGGCTGCAATCAGCTTTGGAGAAGTTTTTTTGTTTGACCCTAGCTAGAGGGTGTCAGGGGAGATGGTGACTTCGAATGTGACCGCTTTATGGTCGGATTTTACAAGGGAGGATGATATTCCATGGATGCTGTAGTGTGTCCAATCAATCTACTGCATGTCTTTGAAATGTGGAAGGAAGCTGGAGCACCCAGAGGAAAGCCACATTAACACAGGGAGGAAATGCAGCCTACACACAGAAGGCTCCCCAGTATGTTCCTACCATACGCTTCCTAAACATCCAGATGAGTAGACAACAGGGAGATGAAAGTGTGATCAGTAGACATATTGCAGGCATACTTAGCTAGGAGGAGAGGCAGATTCTGTATCTTAATGCAAGCTGTCATGACATCTATATACTGGCCAAATTGTAGGCATGTATATCACTACTGTGCTATTGTACTGATATGACTGGATTACTGGAAGGTACCTACTGGCAAGGGTCATCATACAAAGGGAGAAGAGAAGGGGTGATATTTAGGATTATACAATGGATAAACTTTCATAAAAAATAAGATACAGAAGAAATTATAATAAAAACACACACCCCCACAATCCCCCAAATACAGAAACCCATAATGGAATACCAGCACACATATTTAAAGCAATACAAGCAAACAACAAAAAAGTGAAAGAAAATATTAAACATACAGCACTGCACTGTCATAGGTTCATAGGTTTATACTAGGCCAATGATCACTAGGACCTTTATAAGCCAATAAGCCATGCAATGCAATCCAAATGTGTCCCACACGTTAAATGTTTATATGGGGGGGGGGGGCAATTGTTGATTATGGCATAAAATTTACTAGCTGCTTCTATCCAGTACAGAGAGGCACCAGAACAGTGGTTAATTTCTAATTTCCCATCCAATGATCCAAGTTTCACTTGGATAAGGTTAGTGTTCGACTTTGTTTCACACATACGTGGAGCCCTTTCCACAGACTGGAATTCTCTGAGATATATATATATATATATATATATATATATATGTCCCTGCAACATGGCCTGGTTATGTCACAAGCAAAATTAGGGTCTTTAGACCTAGTAGCTCTCATGCTGTTTCTTTTGCAGATGTGCAAAAGGTTCATCAAAACGGAATCCAAGGATGCCTTGCATGCCAGGTATAAGTCACCTCTCAGCAGTCTGTAGGAAACAGAGTACGGAGATATGTCTTTGAGGAAATCCACAGACAACATTGTGCTTATGCCCTATATTCTTTTTGTAAGGAACCTTTGCAGACATTCCAGTTGCTACATGTATCTGGTCAGGTAGATACTGAAAGGGGCATGATACTTTATGATGGGTCAGATAAGGGCAGGTGCAGGGGTATGATGATTTCCCTGGAGCTAGATGCCATGACCTTACATAAATGTTGAGTAACAAAGAAAGGATTTCCTTACTACTTTGGATACATTTGTTGAAAGTCAAGTTACTATTTGCATGTGTGTTTCCAGATCCTTGACTAGCGAGTCAACTCTTAGGGGTGTTTTACCAGTGACACAGTTTCCCAGGAGTGGCCAATTTCCCAAAAGGTGGCATTGAGTTTTAAGCCATGACTTTGGCACCAGTTATTTGTCTGTGTTACACCTCCTTGTAAGGTGTTTGTGTCTTAGGGGAGATTCAATGACTGCTCTCAAATTGCAATCTGCAATCTTGGTCAGCCAAAGGCCTTTGGCATTGGCCTTAACTTCTGAAAATTAGAAATCAAAGAGAAATGACCCAGCACAGTGCCCTGAAGGACTCCACTGGTGACCAGTCTCATGTGGAGGTGGTTTTGCCAACCTGAACCTTATAGGTTCTATCTCTGAGCTAGCTGGATATCCAGCACGTTATACAGGGGGCTAATTCTGGAAGTTTGTTTACAATGCCTGAGTGAGGAACTGCATTAAATGCTTTAGCCAGGTCAAGGTAGGCAGTATGCACTATTTTAAATTCATCCATTGCCTTGGTGACATTCTCAATGTAGTCCACCAGGTTCAGTGGGCAGGACCTTCCTTTGACAAAGCCAAACTAGGAAGGATCCATTGTCTGCTGGTCTATGTCTTTGCTGATCATATCCATGATAATTCTTTCCATGGCTTTGCATAAAAGCCTAGTCATACTAATGGGTCTGTAGTTTCTGGGATCTGTTGATGGTTTACCCTTATGAAGAGGGTTGACTGTTGCAGTCCTCCATTCTTGTGGCACAAAGCAGCTTTGAGACTTTAAATAGTGACTCCAGAGGACTTGATAAGTCATATTTTAGGCTATTCAGGAGGCATCCCAGGATATCATCAGGGCCCACTGTGGCAGTGCACTTGGCCTTGATGAGCACAGCCTAGACATGTTCTATTTATAGCTGGATGGGTTATGTTTGAAGGTATTTCTTGGGTGGTGGCTGGGGGTGAGTGTGTGGGGGTGTAAAGAAGGAAATAAATTTGTCGGCCAACAGATTTGCTACATCGCCTAGCTGAGTGAAAGTGGCACAATTAATACCTAGTTCAGCAAACTGCTGCGTGCTGCCTTTGAGCTTTCTGACCTAGCTGAAGGCCTTATGGTTGTCTTTTGTCTGGGAGGCTATCTTGAACTCAAAATTGAATTTATTGGACTTAATTAACTCTCTTAGTTGCCAGTTTAGTTTAATGAGAGAGTTTTTATCTTTAATGGAATTCCACTTCCTAATTTTAGCCATGCTTTTTCCTGTTGCTGTATATCCAATTAATTTAGGATGCCACCAGGGTGGTTTGTTTTTGGAGGTAATTCTGGGCTTTCTTCTGGTAGGTGCAATAGCCTCTATGCAGCCACTGACATGGTTATACAGTGTTTCTGTGAACAATTCTACATAGACTGCCATTTTCTCTGGACTTGGTGGGGCACTGAATTTTAACAAACTATCACTTAGATAGTTTGCCTTGGAGTAGTCTGCAACTGTTACTGGGTTTACTGAGCTGATTTTAATTTCAAAGGAAACAGCTTTATTGTCAGACCTTACCAGGAAGGATGTGACATTAGGGGGGATACAGCCTTCTTCCATACTTGTGAGTACGTGGTCCAGTATGTTAGAGCCTCTAGTGGGCATATGAACTTACTGGTCAAGGGTGTTTGTGTTTACAAAGTCCAGGAATCTCTCTGAGCCTGCATGAGGCAGTGTAGAATCCCAAGTTTAAAGAGGGATAAAGTCCCTCCATGAGTAGGGTGTTAGACCTACTGCAGACACACGCCATCCAAACTACATATGCTCAATGAGTTTCATGGGACATGGAAGGTGACCTATAGCTTGCTAGGATATGGGACAGGACTCTGTCTCTGGTGATCTGTACATGGATAAACTCTAGTGAATCACTATGCTTAACCAATCTAGATGTATGCTTGTTATCTGTGCTGCATCTGGTCTGTAAGTGTGGAAGCCATTGAAACCTTGCACTGCTGGGGTACTCTCTGTAGTTTTAAACCATGTCTCTGTAATTATACAGATGTGTTTGCTGTCAAGGGTAAGGAGGGCTTGGAGGGAGTGCAGTTTTTTGTTTAGGCCCCTGGCACTGAGCAGCAATATCTTGAGGTTAAGTTTAGCTGATTTTGCCATGTTGGTAGGTTTGCCATTGCCTAAAAAGCCAATGCCAAATTGACAAACTTACCAACATGGCATTGCCTAAAAAGGCAATATGGGGGATAAGCTTTTAACCAGTACTCAAAACCCTTGTGGGGACAGTGCATACCATCCCTGGCAAATGAAAGTGGTCCATTAACCATGTCCTCCAATGCTGACAAATATTGGATCCCTTTAGAAAGACACCAGGAATTCAGACAATTGTTAAAAATCAGTCATCTTTTACTTGTATTCTGGCATCATCCTCAGTGAAGGTAATATACTGCTCAAGGCTATGCTCATACCAGTCTAAGACAAACAGTCAGACAGATCCACACCGTCTCCATTCATATATAGTCCAGGGAGGTATGGTTCAGGTCATTTTCACCTACATGGACTATGATGGAAACATACTAGTATCTGTGGTGTGGTGTCATGACTTCAGTGAGTGCACATTTTGGCAAATCCTGTCTCCAGATAGGCAGCTAAGTGTTCTGCTTGTTAAGCCTGGCAGGAGGGACAATCATGTCTTGGAGTGGAGTCCCCATGACTAGAGTCCTGGGAAGTATGTTAGTAGAGCCCCAAACACAAATCCCATAAGGGAAGCTGGGTGTTGCTGTATCTGTGGTGTTAGGTGTTACTTTTGTTGAGTGTTTTTGAGTTTGCTGAGGATGACCTTTGCCAATGGGTGGTTTAGGAGGTCTTTATTGTTTAAAAGACTGCATTTAAGTGTATGTTGTGTATTGTATGTGTGGTTTTGACAACCTGATGTGTGCTTGTATGCAATAGTTTAACTTGCAGTGACATTGTGTATGTACACCTCTTGCATACTGTGTACATTACTTTAAGCATTAAATTGTCAGTAATCACAAAACAATTACTACATTGTCTCAAGATAACCATATCCACCAAGCTGGCAGCAGAAAAGTTAAGAAACAGTATACCCATGTTGACCAATCCTTTAATTGGTGAGCTACAATACTGTGGCATGATGGAGTTTACAGAAAGCTATTACGGATGCTTTGTTGGGACAGACTACTCTATAAAACTCTAAATTCTACTAAATTTAATGGTGTTGCCACTCAACAGGCAACTAGCTACACTAGGCTTGTCAGGGGGCAAGATATTTGCTCTGTACTTACAGGATACCATTTTATGGGCAGTTCTATAGGGAAAATTTACTTTCTAGTTGTTTGCGTCTGTACAGGGCATTGCTAACTTCCACTGAGAGGTGAACATCTCCACGCAAAAGAGCCTAATTTATACAGGCAATAAAAACAATGTAAAACAGCCAATAACCCTCTGACCAATAAAACAACTGCACTGACAGCCCCTCAATGAGTTTCCCAACTCAGATCAGGCAATCACCTCCTGCCACTACATGAAATCTCCCAGCCTTCCTAATGCAAAAACACACAAAGGGTTTCTGTAAGTGTAAAGTGAACACCAATAAACTTAAAAACACTATCTCACACATTTTTTTTAAAGAAAAAATGAAGTGCACTAGCTACAGTATCTCTCACCTTCCCAAATATTTCAACACTGTGCTGGTAGAAATTAATGACTTGGTACAGTAAACACTGCAGGGCATAACCAATATTCTAGGTGCACGCTGCCAATATACTCTTACCTTGAACTTTGGGACATCATTTCCTCCTATTATTTTGAAAATGGGTTGTAGACTTGGGAGCACTCAAAGGTTTGTGCAGACTCCTTATTATAAAATTACCAAAAATGAACATAAACCTTCTTTTGGAGTTATAAATGTAACTAGAATACTTTTACCTTTGGTAGTGCCTTACTGTTGCTGTAAACTGTTCTGGAGTTTGGCCCATTGGTTTATCAAGCTTTCATTCTATTACCCACTGTGGTCTCCAAGGAAGCTGTACCCATGCATAAACAGACTGCATGTGTGTAAGATGACTGTTGATGTGCACATCCACACATGTACACACATATACACAAACCCATGCAACTCTGGTGTTCTAGTGTGAGATACATATATATAACGGATGGTTTCAAAAATGCCTTGCCAACCGCTTAGAATCCAAAAAATATATACCGCACACCACAGAAGTCTGGAGTAATGCTGACATGATTAATAAATAGTTCTGTGGCATTCCTCATGCAACTGATATGTCAAATAACTACAAACCAGTGATTCACAGACAGGTTTAGCATACTGTGGATAAGGAATTCAGGAGTACAGGTAACCATACAAGTGCACACCAGCATGGTTTGTCTTTGCACTATTTTCTACTATCACTAAGATGCACTGAGTGGCACGAGTTCATATATTTACACAACTTGTAGCACAGGAGGAGAGGTGACTCACCTGCTAGTCTGTAGGGCTGCACAGATGGAATGTTTTTAAATAAGTTAATGGTACATGTAAATTACATTAAATCTACATACTGAACCTCGGCTATTCTAACAAAGTATGCTGGCTGCGGGCCAATGGCTGTCTCCATATCCTTCCCTGTATCTTCTACTGTAAGGCTAGGAGAAAGTTTTTGACTTGTGGCTTTGCTTATAATCACAGAAATGCTTTCCCTTTAGGCAGATACTCACCAAGATTCAGATACTAAGAAGCATCCATGCATCTTGACTAGTGTAGCCTGCACAGCTCTTACAGTTCAGAAAACATCACCAAAGAACTTCACCACTATTTGTGAAAACTGTGTAGGCAGGTCATGCAAGGGATGCCTCACAAATGAGACTGAAAAATACATTTACCTCAATACACAGCTGGAGGGACAAACAGTTCCAGCAACACAGCTGTGAGTGTATTGTGTGGCTGTAACCGCACAAGTACACATGGATAAATTGGCATGCACCATATTAGCCATTGGGACAAATTTAATAAACTGCTATTCAGATATTGATGCAGTTGTATTCATTTGTCAGGCATGCACCAATATGATTATGTCAAGTATTTATATGCTTTCCACAACTTTAGTATTGGGGTCAAGATCATGAGAAGCTGCAAGGTGCTGCACATAATTCCACTGATCTGATTTGAGTTCCTTTGGGAGATTAAAAAAATAAAATCCTAAGAACATAATGAGCCAGATTCCAAAGCAATTTACGTGACTGAGCTTTAAGACTCAACTAAACAGGCAACTCTAAAAGATTTCTACTATTCCTCCTTGTGTTGTACGCAAATAAGAAATCCTAAGCTCAGTTGAGAAACACAAGTAACCCTAACTACTCCAAACTCTGCAGTAAATACTTTCCATGGCACTGGCCATGTGTTCATATGGGAATTACAACAGCAGCAGCTGGCCATAGTACCTCAGACATTAAATGGTAAACACCTCTATACCTGTACAACTATGCATGACATACAGGTAGAGCTATAAAATTCATTAACCAGAAATACTAGCGAGTACCTGGACACTGCAAACAACTCCAGCTGCAAGTCAGTTGTAATACTGCAAACAATACAGAGAAAATATTGTTATGCCTCAAATACCACTAATGGCATACAGGCAGAGTTGTACTGTCTAGCTGTAATAAATGCGTGTTGTGCAGTTAAGAATATGCTATGTATTACATGATGGGCTCAACATGTGTAGGTATAGACCAGGAATAGATAATGCAGTTCATTAGCATGCAATGTTTGTGAATCACATGAATAACTGTGAATTACATTATCCATTCTTGGCAAAGGTGGACATGTTCAGCGGTTACACGTTCCACACCCCTGAACCTTTTTTGGGACTCTTAAACAGAAGTTGCTGCAGAGACAGGCTCCTATCCCAAAGGCTTCCTCAACTATGGAATAAACTTCTCATATTCATAAAACAAATCCAGGCCCTCAGTCTCTTCAAAAAGAATTTGGATAAATGCTTGGGTATTGTAAATTCACTCCCAGGGTACTGCCCATGTCCCCTTATGGAAAGGAGCAGTCTGTAAAATGACTCAGGGCTCCAAAATCCAAAAACTCAATACTCTAATAGTATAACATCCCATATCTGGAGAATTAAGATACAACACTGTCATATCCTGGATATTATTGGCTAGGCTTGTACCATTAGCCAAGTAATCACCTATGATCCTGCTTCACCAGCAAACTCCATCCTATACTTACTCCTTTTCTTAGGAGGGGTAAATTACAAGACATTTGATGGACACTTCCACAGTTTCATTAAATAAACCTTTTATAGTTGTAATAGGGCACATCTCTCCAGAATACAACTGCCAGACTGGCAACAGAAAATAGACAGGAACCATGTGGGAGGAGAATGACATCAAACAACGTTGGAAGGTTAAGTTAGATTGTATAGTGTGGGGCCTAAAACAGTGATGTATACAAAAAAAAAATAGTCGACGTAACAGAAGTAAAGATGGCCGTTTTGCGAAAAGCTGAATCTGGAGTACTATGCAACACGTCCATAGGTTAATACTCAGCAGTTGATCTGGGTGAATCATCTGAAGCATGGTCAAGCAATAACCACTACATATTCCACCCTTCCATAAGGGTGTCAAGAGTCAGCCCAGGGGTGCACTTGTGATTTTCCATCCAATCAACCAGGTAGTGTTTGGAGAAGGTTAGGGATCTACTTGTTTAATAAGGGAAGGGAGTCTAGTCCAGAGTGAGTGAATTCTTTGGAAGAGTTCTCTATCCTGCTAACAGGCTCTGTTTATGCTATAGCAGAAGTTCTGGTTCTTAGTGTAGGTATTTGTGAAGTTACATGTTTTACGAATATGTACAAGGTAACATAGGGTAGGGTCATTTAGGCCTTGTAAACAAGATTTTGCCCAGGGGAAGTCTGTATGAGACCAAAAACAGATAGAAGGCTTTAATGTGCTCTGCATAGCACATGGAACTTAGGCCTTTGATATTTTTTCAGTGGGAATTTGTTGGGTTTTTCAAAATGGACCATATGGTTGGCAAGATATATGCTGAAGGCAGCATTATATTCAGTTATGGGCCATTTAAGAGAAAGGATTAGAGAGACAAGTTATAACATCCCTGAATCTGGAAATGCTTGGTATTCAGATGGGCTAGGTAGAAAGATTTTTCAGTGACTACAGAGATATGGTGGATGAAGGACAGCTTATCGTCTATGAAAATGTTCAGGTCCCCATCAGCCGTATCAGCCTTGAGGGGGGTGTTTTATGTAGTTAGTAGGCACTAGGATGCATATGTTTACCAAAGGACCAGGTATTACACTTTTTTTTTTTTTTTTTTGCATTTGCAAACTTGATCAGCCAGATATCCTGGATGTCAGCTTGGCCTTTGGATAAATGGATAGCAAATAAAAGCAGCCCCAGTACACAGTCCTGAGGGACCCCACTGGTAACTAAGCCTTTAGTGGAAAGTGAGCCTCAAATCCTGATTTGGTGGATTATTTGCCCCAGTTTACTATCCAGTCATTAAAAAAAGATTTACATTTACTTTGGTTAGATTCACCATAACACCAGATTGTGGAATAGTATCAAATGACTAAGCCAGATCAAGGTATGTTGTGTACAGCTTTTCCCTCACCCAAAGCCTTAGCAACTTTTTCAATTTACTTTTGCATAGTCAAACCTGACTATATTGAAACCCACAATACCACAAGAAGAAGATATCAAGCCTAGAATTATGAAGACCACATAATCAAATAACTGGACTTGAACCCGGACACTTTTCTGAACCCAAGTCAGCACTTGCTCCTGTGTCTGCGTAGGTTGGTATATTTCATGTTCAATGTGTTTCAGCCTTCTGGTCTTTGGCATTCCTGGCCTGCAATCTTCTCATCACAGTATTGCAGTTTTCCATGTAGTCAGATTTGACTATGAAATGGTAACCGCACTTTTTCAGACATTTAATAGGGTAAGCAGGAAGGATCTACCTTACACAAACCCAAACTGGGCAGGGTCAAGGGACTTTAAGTTGCCAGCATCTTTCTTAATGAGGTCTTGCAAACAAGACTGGTAAGGATTAGTGGTCTGCAGTTACCAGGATCTGTGGTAGAGTAACCCTTGTGAAGTGGGATGACTGAAGCAATCTGACAAAAGAAGAGGGTGGTAAAAGGTCAGCTGGTTAGGGCTGCCCGAATGGTTACCTGCTTCGATGCATTTCTAAATGAATGTGAACTGTTGAAGGAAATGTGTTTGAGAAGGGGTTACCCTAACTCACTTGTAAATTAAGTCTTTATTGAGGTCTTGAATAAGAGAGAGAGGGGGTATTTCAAGGCTATACTTAATCAGGATGTGGATGAAACTCGTTTGATCAATGTACCCAGTGATAATGATGAGAACAGAAGGACCGTAGAAGTAACTTATGTAGCTTCCACTTGTGTTACGACCTATAATAGGCCCAATGAATGGGGTCATTGAAGTGAATGCTGATGACACAGATCATTCTAACTTGGTCATGATGGACCGAAATGTGGTTAAAAGGGCCGTAGGAGTAACACATTCAAGATCAGCTTTGGTTATGACCTATAACAGGTCCAGTAAAATAATTATGGATATTTTACATAAGAACTGGGTAATTATCGCATCCTGTAATGATATTCAACAATGGGTGGGTGAGAGACCGAATGTTATATACAGAAGGGGTAGGACCGTTAAAAATGTTCTTGAATCTTGTAAGAGGGGACAGATGACTGGTTACATGAGGAAATGTGGGGCTTGTTCGTCTTGCATAATATCTTTGAGGGTCCGTCTTGTGTCATCAATGGGGTTACCATAGAACTGAGAAGGAAGGTCACATGCCAAACTGAAAGGGTGGAATATTGTGCCCTATGTATGGTCTGTCCCATTTTCTACATTGGGAAAACAGAAAGGAAATTAAGATGTAGGATTTATGAGCACTTAAGGGATATTAGGTTAGGCAAAGAAATGAATGCTGTCACTAAACACTGTAAGGAGTATGAGGGTCACGATTTTAAATTTATGATTATTGATGTTTTAGACATAGACCCAAGGGGTGGCCCCTGGACCCTACATTTGGAGAAACAAGAGGTACTATGGCAGATTAAAACTAATGCAATAAACTGGCTAGGTATTAATGATGCTCTATCCTTAGCCTGTTTCTTGAAATTAAAAGCACTAAATAGATAAATTAATATGCATTTTTATATGCATATTTTTATTGGCAGTATTTTTATCTATATTATTTTGACAAGGGTGTGATATTGGGATTGGGTGTGTTATTTATTTCACTGTTTTAGTGTCTTTTATTATAATTTGGTCTTTTCTAGTGTTCTGTGTATGAATTTTACTGTGATTGCTGAATATTTATGAATTTTATGAATATTTATTTTTCAGTTGTACCTTCATTGGTTCAATAGTAATTAGGGGTGGATCTGTCTTTTTAAATAGAGTTCTGTAACAGTTTTCTAATTTCCTTGAAAATGTCTCTGAATCATCAGAGACGAAAACGCTTGGAATACTGTTCGCATTTTTTGGATTACCGTGTTTATATGTGGCTACCCCTTTCGTGTTTTTAAGTGAATGAAGACTTGAATGAATTGTGATCTGGGTTTTGTACCTGAACCCCACTGCTGCTGTTTTTGTTTTCTATTTTGAGTTTTTGTTGCCTACTACGTTTTGACTGTTAAGTTGGTAGATATAACAGACTGACATTACCTAAAAAAAAAAGGCACAGGGGGAGGGGTAGAGAATTAATGCCAATATACACAAGCGTCAAGTACAGAAGTGCAGGCCATCACTTGTAAGACAATTAGAAATGTTGCCCATCTCCTTCTAGGCAGGTGCAAATGAACCCCCCTTGAAATGACACTAAAAACCAAATCAATTTAACTCCATTTTTGTTTATATTGTGGCATCACTCCTGGTGAAGTTAGAAAGCTGCTCAAGACCATCTGCAAACCAGCCTCAGATACATATTTAGAGAGCTCTACCAAATCTAGCCTCATAGTCCAAGTATGTGTATCACAAGCCATACACACACACTCTGACCACCACCACCATGCTGTATATGGTTCCTTGGGGTGAAGGTAACTGACATACCCTAACACCTGAAAAGCAGCTCACTATCACCCTTTCCTTGTTATCATCTGTCTTGCTATGGAGTCATCTATAGGACAGCTGGCCAGAAAGGCCCCAAGAGCTCGGTGAGGCTAGCTAGCTGACCTTTTTGGCAGTGTTTGTGTTGGATGGTGCTATATGTGCAGGTGGCAGACAGACGTTTTACTGCTGAGGAAAGTGTAAGTGCCATCTCTTGGAGACATTTAAGGCTTGAGGAGAGATTAAGTACCTCAGCATAGGAAGGCTTATTTTTTTTTTGGTGATCAGCAATGTGGCATGAGATTGGCAGGGGACTAAATATGTACCGATGAGAAGCTAGCCACCATATTTAGTAGACATTTATACTTTTACATGTAAAATCAGTGTGGGACAGAAGCAGCCTGTCACTTAGCAAGGCACAATTTTTGCACTGCCTCGCAATGTTTAGTGATACACTAACAACAGATGGTTTAAGGACAGACTGTGGTTCCATTGTTTCCAGAAACTAGTAAATATTAGTCTAGCAGATAGATAAAGGCTAGATGAAAGTTTTAGTTGTTTGTAAGCACCTAACAGAAAGTACAATTTATGTCAGCAAAGGGATTTGTAATTAATCCAGAATACCTAGCAGAAAGATTTCCAGTTTATAGGCTATATACTCGGCATGGTTTGTTTGTGTCTTACGGCTTTTCCCGGTTAGGGGTCACCACAGCGGAACTCCGGTCCCCTAATGATTGGCAGTAGGTTTTTACGTGCTGGCTTGCCAGGCCTATCGCACAACCTTCAATGAAGGACAGAATGCCCATTCACGCATGTCGCCACACGGAAGACGCTCTAATTGAGAATCGAACTGGCAATGTCTAATTGTGAGGCGACAACGCTAATCATCATAAATGCAACAATCTCAGCAATAAGATAGCTTGAGATGGTAAGGTAAGCAGAAATAAACCCTTATCTGAGGTTAACAGAATTTATTTGAGTCAAATCCTGAAACAGGAGTAAAAGCTACAGCTAGAATTCACTACAAATGGCTTAAAAACTATGGAGTGCACTGTTCTGCATCACTGCATGATGCATAACTGTGTGTAACCCAGTTGAGTGGGGCACAGACATATGGAGGGTATGGGAATTAAAACAGCAAGGAAAAACAGTCAATCAGTAAGAGCTCAGCACTTCTTCTGGGGACTTCAAGCAGGATGTTACCAAGTTCCTTCCCTTTCAAAGCAAATCAGTAACCAAAAGCAGAAGCAGTTAGTTACTTTGACCTGCGGTAGTGGTGCTGCGGTAGCATTGTCGCCTCACAGCAAGACGTTGCCCCGTTCGATTTTCAGCTAGAGCATCTTCTGTGTGGAGGCATGCGTGAATGGGCGTGCCTTCGTTGAAGGTTGTGCGTCAGAGCTGGTAACTTGGCACATAAAAATCCACTACCAAACATTAGCGGACCGGAGTTCCACTGTGGCGACCCCTAACCGGGATAAGCCGAAAGACGCAACAACTAGCAGTAAGCACCTCTTTCAATCTGAAACTAAGAACAGCAAAGACTATAATCATTTCACTGGTGGAAGAGGGAATCAGCAAATTCCTTTCTCTTGCAAAGCAATTCAACTCAGTAAGCAACAGTATTAAAAGTTTACAAAAATCAAGCAGTATCTTTTGCAGCTAAAATAAATAAAAGCACAAAAATTTGAAACAAATTAAATTAACTCACTTTCCCGGTGGTCGAAATATCCACGGTTTGGTTAATTCTAGTAGAAGCAATCAACAGCAGCAGCAGATGTGTTGCGCTGCTCTTTGTAGCCCAGCTAATTCCAGTTCGGATAATCATGGAGAGGCACAGAAAGCAGGCTGGTAAGAAAGCATGTAATATGATTACTCAAACAGCGACAAGAATAGAAAGGCATGAATATGAGCAGAGACGTAGGGAGCTAGTCAACAAATGGTCATGCATTCCCTTGAACAAAGAATATAAATGGAAAGATATGTATTCCTTTTCCAGGAATTAAATTTTATGTTAAGGTAGTATCCATTGATAGTTGTTAGTAAGAAAACAGATCCAGTCTCTCTTGGTACTTAATAAATCTATACTTACTAGTGTCAATTCTAAATACTTAGAAAGATGCAGGAACTTACAAGAACCATAGGATAAACTACCACATAGAGTAAGTCATCAGACAATGAAAGACTCAGTCCAATTTAGCCTCAATAATTAGGAGTATGGGCTGCAGGTCCTCTGTTGGTTCTGTCTCTCATACATACTACCTTTCAAAACATAAGTTGGGCAATTACTATTTTACATGCTAAGACCAAGTACCCTCTTTAAGAAAACTGTAGGATACAGAGTACAGACAATTCCTGTAGTCCAAGAAAGTAGTTTGTGCTTTCCATCTCCTCTATCTTTTAAGAACTTCGAAGTTTTCTCAAGTTGCATTAGAGGTCTAATTTTTATGCTGCAGAATGCAAAGCTACATTCTACTAGCCTAATTAATGAGATATATAGAAGAACAAAAACTTCACACAACCTACTGAATATTCCTTTGAATGGCAGGTGCTACAGAATAAGATAATTTCAGTTGCAGCTGATACACTAATCACTGGTTCACAATGTTTTCTAGATATTTCATTTCACTGTCTACATTGTCTACTTTTGTGATCTCTCTTAATTTTATAAACTGATGCATATACATGATCCCCCAAATTTGACAATTTCACATCTGATGGCACTAAAGGTCAAAACTGCCATTGTACCGAGTATTGATTTTACAGAAATCACTGTGATAACTTCATATAAATTTGTACAAGAAACTATATTTCCTAATTTGCAACTGTTGGCATATTTCAATAACCACAGTTTGCTTCCTATTCAGCTGTATGAATGCATTAGCAAGACTATTTCAATAGATTTGCAATTTCAAAACAAGTCATACTTGGGTAAAACACTAGCTTTTGTGTAACTCCATGCCAGAATAAAAAAAAAAGAGAGGAAAAAATATGTAGGAGACTTGCTGTAAATATAAACTTTAGAGACCTACTCCAAAGTCCAAAATGTTAACTGGGCTGCAGCTCTTTGAAGTTTTACAGATAAAATTTGAAAGTACTTGACATCCCCATTAAAATCTCTTTGTGCTCTAGCATAGAAACAGCACCACCTGTAAGCAGTCACTGATACTTTATTAACAGAACAAATAATGAGAATAAAACAAGTAAAACAGTAAAGTGGAAAGGGATGATGAAACAGGAGGGAAGTTCAAGGAGAGACTGGGATTCTGAATGCAGGCCTTTAGGGAGAATTACAATAATCATACAGAATGGAGAAAGGCGATTCTCCCGATAGGGGTGACTGCAATTAGGGATATAGACAATATACAAGAGGGGGCTGGAATTTATTGGAGAAAACTGGTAAAGTAACCAAGGTATTGGGGAAAAAATAACTAGAGAAGGAAAGACAGACTGGGAAGATGGCAAGAATGTATTTGGACTGCAACTTAGAGATTGCCTTCCTATTAAGTACTGATATCAGAGGATAGGCAAAAAGAAAGAAATAGGGGGGTCCTAAATGAAAGACCAGCACTGGTAGAATTGTAATAGAATCTAGAACAGAAGCTGCCATTAAAAAAGAATAATTAGTACAGCATATAAAATATTACATGACCACTATAAAAATCAGTGGAGGTTAGAAAGGATTGGGAAGAGAGATCGGATAAGCAATTCACAAAGAAACAATGGGAGGATATATGTATGTCTCCCAAATATGCAACAAAATCTAGAAGATTTAGGATTTTTGCTTGGAAATGTTTACATAGATATTTTCATACCCAAAGTAGAATCCAGAGAATTTTTTCTCACTTAGACAGAAAATGTTGGAGGTGTCACAGGGTAATTGAGAACATATTTTCTGGGAGTGTGGTGAGTTGGCGGACATTAAGGATTCCCTGCAGGATGCACTGTTGGAGATACTAGGTGGGCAGACTGGTGTGACAAGGAAGACGATTTTTCTAAGATATGATACAAAATCAGAATTGCCTAGGTATGGTAAGGCCTTGATGTGTCTAATTATGGTAGCTGAAAAAAAAGCAATTACTAGAAAAAGGAAATCAAAATTTAAACCAACTACACTAGCAGTAGTCAATACAGTAACATATAAAACAACTGAAATTAAGATCTTTAGAAAAAGGGTAGGAGCAAACTACACAGAAAAAAAACTGGGAACTGTGGGAACAACACATACAAGGGAAGAATGAGGTTTAAAAGAAGGCAGGGCTTAAATGAGCTATGTAATGTTTGACTGAAAATGATTGGGTAGATTTTAAAGGATGTATAATGTTTGCAACTGGGAGTGTGTCAGTATGGTTTGTGATGTAAAATGCTTGCAACTAGGATTGTGTTAATGTGGTTTGTTTTCATTTGCATAAATGTATGATTGCCTGTGTTGTAAGTGATGGTTTAATAAAGATTTTTTTAAACATGAAACAAATAAAATGGCTGCACAGAAAAGTCAGAAAGATGACTAGACTGTTACTAAACTAACGACCTGGGGGGGCTTCCAATGCCTAGCCAAGTTTTCCTGAAAGAATATTGATGTACTGTATCCCAATAGGGCAATGAGAACCAGGAATTTATAAGCTCCCTCTGTCCATAAGGGACATTGGTGCCAGGTCCCGCGTAAATTTCCTGTTCCCCATCCACTGGTCTAGGTTGCGCTTAAATTGGGTAATAGACAAACTCAGCTCCACACTTGCCTATCTCCAGCATGTTCTGTTTAAGTCACAGGCAAAATTCAGGTCCATAGACCTTGTATTTCTGGTAGTCTTCAGCTTATGAATATGTAGGAGGTTCATAAGTATCGTGTTTGTGGATGCCTTGTAAGCCAGGCATAGAAAACCCCTCAGCAATCCATAAGAGACTGAGTAGAGTGAAAGGGCTTTAAGGCACTGTGCATAAGGCAGACTTGTTAAACCTTGTATTCTTTTTGTAAGGCACCTCTGAGATCACTCTAGTTGCTGCACATGTCTGGTCAGTTACATACCAAAGGAAGCATTGTACTCTATGATTGGTCTGATAAGGGTGGAGTTCAATGGGATAATGACCTCTTTGCACCTAGATGCTGTGCCCTTACTTATAAGTTGCACAACATAAAAGGATCCCCTCATGAGTGTGGCTACCTGGTGGTTGAATGTAAGGCTACTGTCTACATGTGTACCCAGATCTCTAACCACTGGGTCAACTCTTAAGGGTGTATTATCAACATGGTAATTAGCCAGGATGGTTGACTTCCCAAAGTGAACAATTATGTACTTCTTAGCACTGAGTTTAAAACAATGGCTTTGTCACCATTTGTTAGTGTCTGCAGGGAAGTTGATGATAATCCCCAGCTTGCAATCATCTGCAAACTTACTCAACCATAAGCCTTCAGCACTTGCTTTCATTTCAGAGAAATAGATGCCAAAAAGGAGCGGACCCAGTAAGGAGCCCTGGGGAACTCAGCTAGTGACAGGCCTCTTGGTGGAGGTGGCCTCACTTATTTTGACATCCTTTGTCCTACCAGTCAGACAGTTGGCTATCCAGAGGGTGATAAAAGGGTTTATACCTAAATTAGTGAGCTTGTATACAATGTCTGAGGAGGGAATTGTATCAAAACACTTGGTCATGTCAAGGTAAGCCATGTGCATAGTCTTACCTTCATCCAGTGCTTTGGTGACCCTCTCAAAAAAAAGTCCACCAGATTTAATAGGCATGAACTTCTGTTAACAAGGCCAACTGTGATGAGTCCAGTGTTTGCATGTTACCTATGTCCTCATTTATCATGTCCATGATGATTCTTTCCATGGCCTTATATTTGAGGCTGGGAAGACTTAAGGGCCAGTAGTTACCCAGATAAGTGGATGGAACTCCTTTGTGCAGGGGGATGACTGTAGCCATCTTCCATTCCTTGGGCACGAAACCTGACTGAAGGCTCTAGTTGAAAAGTGATTCAAGTAGACCAGTGAGGTCACGTTTCACCCTATTTATTAAACATCCTGGGAATTTATCGGGGTCCATTGATGCAGTGTTTTTGGCTCTGGAATGTGCATTGATGACTTGTTCCCTATTAATGGTTGAGGGGATTGTGGTATGTGGTATTTCCTTTGGATTATTAAGCGGGGGAGTGGGGTGGAAGACATTTGAGATGTGCCCGACAGCCAAAATGTTGGAAATATCTTCCGGTTCAGTGTGGGTGATACCATTTATAGTGAGTTATGTGCATTGTTGTGTTATTCCCCCTGAGGTTACAGACATAGCTGTAAAAAGCTTTATGGATGTCCTTTGCCTGAGGAGCTATTTTTTTCTTCTTCAAATTTAGCCTTCAAAGTATTTCTTAACTCTCTTAGCTGCCAATTTAGATTGGTCAGGAGGTGTTTAGTAGTATGTATGGCTTTGTTCCTCCTATGCTTGGCCAAGATTTGTCCTTCTTTCTTATATAACCGATTGATATTGCGATTCCAACAGGGTGGCTTGTCTTTTGAGTTTGTGTTGTACATATACAAGTGGGCACAGCTTGCTCTATACAGCTATTAATATGGCTGTACAAAGGTTTTATCAATAGCTCGGCATATGCTATGGTGTTTTTACTGGATTTGGGTGTGCTTGAAATTTAGCCATGTTGTCCTTTAGTAGAGAGAGAGGTTAAATCTGGGGATCCAGTGGAACCAGAAACCTTTAGGAACTATTCCAAGGCTAATTTTTATTTCAAGTAATACTGCCTGTACACCAGGCTGAAGAGGAGTACATTTATTCCAGTAATCAGGGAATGTTAAGAAGCAGGAGTGAGATTCAAACTGCTGTATCCAACTATCTTCAGATTATTTTTTCCTGGAGGGACAAAATCATTTTTAATGCAGAATATGCCAAGGAGGAAATACAAAAGTTTGTCCAAGAAAATGTCAGCTGTGAAACAGGAGATTCTGCTTTTTGTACATCTGATAATAAAGACCACACAGAGGCTGTGCCAGTGAAACCCTTTCCAATGTTTCAGTTGAAAATGCTTGAGACACAGGAAAAAGCACAAGAGTTGACAAGAAGAACTAAGAGCACGTTGGAAATGAAGCAAAGACTGGATTTGGGCAATGAAGATAAACAGGAATAAAACCAGCAATTCGGAAAATGACAAATAAATGTGGGATTACAAAGCATTAATTATATTTGTGGAGCATAACTGAACTGGAAAACCTGGAAATATTGGATTTGGACTTTGTTAAACTTATAAAGGACTCACATATGCCCTACTTCAAGTCATTAATGTTTGGAGGAACACTTCAGATAGAAAGAGTGGGGAAGAGAAAGGAAAGAGTTAACTTTAAGTAAAGCAACATTTTGTACTTAAAAGCAATCTTTTTTAGTGTATGACATAATCTGCATGCTATAAATTAAAGTTTTGTCAGTTATTTTCAAGTGTAATGGGAATACTCAAGTAAACAGTTACTCCTGTTTTCCCTTCTTTTCTCTTTCTCCTTTCTCAGTTTTAAGAAATTTAGGCACTTGAATGTAAAAAAAATGTCTGGTCAAAAGAATATGAAACAAGAAAAACTTGATGTGCGTTTTCTCATTTTTGCATAGGGGAATGACTACATTAAGGCCCTCGACTTGATCTATTAACAAGTTTTTAGAAAAAGCAAATAAAAATAATAATGAATATAAATAAATAAATGCTTGTAGAAGCAACTCTATCTGTTTCTCATGTCTCCATGGGGACAATCTTTTTTTTCTTTCAGAGGCTAAGAAATAATGTTTTCTGAAAGCATTCAAGTGTTTTCCCATTCTGGGACAGCAATAAAGATAAGATAAAACCAGACAGCACTTAGCAGAAGTACAGGCTGCACCATGCATCTTAGCATGGATAACCTTCCTTTCAGGTTAACCCAAGTCAGAGACTGTGGCTGTCAGTTTGGGACAATTGTTCCCATTAGGACGGCAAAACTGCAAATATTTGAAGATGTACATAATTTTGTGTGCTAGTATTAAGTTAATAGGTTTTAGGGGTGTATTGGAGATGTGTGGGGGGTTTTTTTGCTGTTTGATGGCTTTCGATAAACCAGAAAGTTTTGTAAGAAGTGACACAGTCTCAAATGGATGTGAAAAGAAATAACTGTATAAAAGATCAACCTGCCAAACAGTAGTATTTGCATGTAGCACAGAAGCTGGAACCAAGTACTTAACAAAAAAGCTGTTACAAATGAAAGATGGAGAAAAATAACTTTAATATAATGACACTTTCTATATTATCTCTAAATATTAATGGTGTCACAGATATATTCAAAGAGTGAACTATTTTAGAAAATGTACAGCGCAAATACTTATGCTACAGGAGACATTTGGAAAGAAAAACATGGGAATTTGATAAATATTTTCAGGATGGTTATTCAGCAGAATAGAATACTTATATTAATTGCAAGAGGAGCTCAAATAGTGATAGAAGAGGAAAAAAAAGATAATGGTAGATTTGTAGTACTAAGGGGCTACTGGGAAGGGAGTAGGATTACACTGGCATGTATCTATATGCTACCTAAAACTGCTATGATGGAGCTTAAGAAAATTCTGGGAGAAATAATCACTTTTCATCAGGAAATACTACTTATATGTGGGGACCGGAATTTGATTTTCAGCAGTGAAGGTGTGTCTGGAGGGCCTAGAAGGGAAAAATAAAGGAGGGTAGATTCTTGAAGAAATTTATGAAAATGTTTGGCATGGACGATCTCAATTCAGTAGTAGTTCAGAGTGAATTTACGTATTACTCCCAAAGATACAAAAACTGGGCTAGGCTAAACAGAACTTATATTTCACAGGAACACGTGCATTTAATTGAAAGTTTTGATATTGATACACATCTAATAACTATTTCAGAT
Organism: Protopterus annectens; assembly: GCF_019279795.1. Lineage (NCBI taxonomy): Eukaryota > Metazoa > Chordata > Ceratodontiformes > Protopteridae > Protopterus > Protopterus annectens. The sequence continues at coordinate 1,111,240,895 of NC_056731.1, forward strand.
TACGCTCTAATAATAACTAAAATAAAAAATGCAGGGTAATGAAATAAAAATTAAACACTGGCACTTTCACACCTATCTGTTGAAGAGAGAAACATTTAAGAAAAGGGTAGTAGAAATAAAGTAGGAGTTATTAGAGAAATAGAAATTTCTTCTGAAAATATAGCTAGTGAGTGAGATAAAATTAGAGTTTAAAAATAGGGTGGAAATAAGACAGTGATATGGTTAAGAAGTAATAATTATTAAGAGGGACTGAGAAATGTTAAAGTATTACAAAATACTGGGAATCACACAAAACAAGAGGAGGAGCAACTGCAGAATGCTAAGCAGAAAATAAAGGATTACCTCAATAATATGCATGACTTTAGAAAGATTGCTTGTAAGCAACTATTTTTGATAACGCCAGAACACAAAAACTTTTAGAACTACTACTTAGGCTACAGTAAGTAGAAAGGGCTGTCACCAAGCTTAGAAAGCCTACAACAAGGAAGATAAGAGATCCTATACAGGTATTAGAAATATTATGGAAATTTTATGAAAGTTTGTATAAAGCAGACAAATGTTTATGTAAGAATTAAATATGCCAAGTTTAGTAAATGAGCATCACCTACCTCTACCAATTAGGATAGGAGGAGAGGAGATAAAAATGGTGATGTATAACCAATCCTCAGGAAAGTCCCCAGGAACAGATGGTATTCCTGTGGATGTTTGGAAGCTAGGAGGGAAAACTGATAAATATATGGAAGGTTTTGTTCAACAGTATTTTAAGATGAGGAGAAGGACCAACATCATGGAATATAGCAGTGCTGGCTGCAATACCTAAAGCAAGTAAAGATCCATCAGATCCAGCTTCATACAGACCCATTTCAATCCTAAACCATGATTATAAAGTGGTTTTGTGGAGGGAAGGTAAACATGTGACAACATTAACAGAACACTGATGATCCATAGGGAAGCTGAATGCATGGAAATACCACAGTTGTTGGTGGGTCTTGATGCAGGAAAAGCATTTGACACAGTAAGCTGGGAGTTTATGAACAGGGCAATGGAAAGCATTTGTATTCCATGATAAAAGTATAAGGTTGATTAGGAGAATATATGACAGAACGGAGGCAGAAATTAAAGTGGATGGGTTCTTCTCTGATAATTTCTGCTTGTTTAGAGGAACCAGGCAGGGGTGTCCCCTTTCCCCTTTGTCATTTGCACTATATTTAGAACCACTGGTAAAGAAAATAAGAGGCTCAGAAATTCAACATTATAATTGGTATGGTAGTCAATAAAAGATGCCACTATTTGCAGATGATATTATTTGAAACCTGATAAAACCAGAAAAGGACATGTTGGTGTTTTGGAACATTATGAGGCAGTTTCAAATATTTTCAACATACAATAATGAAGCTAAAACAAAGGGAATGACTGTAAACTATGTACCCACCCCCTAATTGGTATGGCAATATCCATATTTATGGGGACATGATAAAATGAACCACTTAGAAGTATGGATTTCAAAGGATTCTGATGTGGCAGCTAAGGATATGTGGGAAGAAACTAAATAAAAGATAATACAAAAACTGAGAAATTGGAAGCTCTGTTAGATGGATATGGAAAGCAAGATACAATCAGTTTAAATATTTTTAGTCTCTTTAGTTTTATAGTCAGGTCAGGCATATTTTTACCAACTAAAGGAGAAGTTGTGGATGGTAATAAAGAGCTGAAGAATTTTATCTGGAAGGGGAAGACAGCAAGAGTCAAGTGGGGCAAGATTCTTCCAACTGAACAAGGCAGTTTAGGATTACTCGATCTGAAGGGGTGCTTCACAGCTACACAGTTAAGGTTCCTATACACAGCACAACCAGAAACCTATAATTCAAAGTGGAATGTGACAATTATGAAACAGGGGAAGCTCAAGAAACATGGAGAGACTGGGATTTTGGATACAGATCCTTAAGGAGAACAATAACCATACAGAGTATATTAATAACATATCAGAAATTATTCTAAGAACTGTTAGACTGATGGTATTCTTAATGAATTTACTATAGTACATTAAGGTAGAATAAGGCCTGAAAATATAGGAGTCAGACATGTATGCATTCAGTTTCAGGGAAAGTTTATTAGAAAGGAAAGATAAGCATAAAGGACAGACTAGCACATGTTAAGCACAACTTTGGGTAATTAACAAATAAAGACTTTCCTTCCAGTCTCATTTCAGTTGTTTCCAGTTAATTCCAGTATAGTACAGTCTTAACAATTCTTTCAATGTTATTTTTTGAAAGTGTGCAGAATTTGAGGAGTTGGTTGTGACCGGAATATGCAGATTTATGGGTTAAAGACCAAATAAATTCCAGTTCAGCTGACATAGCTAAAGTGCTCAGACAGACATATTGGGTGTGGCCAGTTAGAAAATGTTAATCATATGTATTTATGTCGTCTAGGGAATACCAGAAATGACAGTCTAGTTAATTCGCAGAATAAAGGGTTTACAGTTACAGATTTGGCAAACAATTTTTTGTGTTATTGTTTTGTTTAGCAGACATTAAGGGCTTTGTGTTCTGGTAATAAGGTATTGCAGTACATAAATAATATCTTAATACAGACAGAGACAAAAAGGCATTCACAAATATTAAATGATGTTTTCTAGTTTACAGAGAGTAAAATTTAAAGTCAATGATACATGGTAAAAGTGACAATACACTTAAGAGCTCAGATCCCATAATTGCAAAGAGTACATCATAAATAAGGTGTGTCATTACAGCCACAGGTTCAACCCTTATGTTATAAAGGGCAGACAAAAGTTCCAGAATTAGATCAGTTCAACTCTAGTAATAAAGGACAGACAAGTAAACTTCCAGATAAACTTCACATACTTGTATAAAAGACAGACAAGTAAACTTCCAGAATCAGATCAGCTTAAATCTGGTAATAAATGTGTTTATGTAATCAGTTTAAGATTGTCTATATTTCATACTGAAATTGCAGTTTACCAAGCACACAAGATCAGATTACAGTCAGCTTAGCAAGCTGAAGTCAATACTGTATGCCATAATGCAGTATGTTCAAGATCAATTTAATACAGTTTATGCAGTTACTGTTCATACTATATATCCAAGAAAATTGTAGACAGTAATGATAAATTCTTGCAGTATTCAGTAGCACTGAAAAGTTAAATCATGTCAGCTAAAGAAACTGTTATGGTAAGGCAGTGGGTGAAGTTTCACTTACAGAAGAGCATTTTAGAATCTGAGGGTCATGAGAGTAAATGTAAAAGGTTCAACAGTTAAGATTAATTTTATATAGGTACAGAAATGTGCAGTGTTAAGATTGCTACTTTAGTTTCATTTGAGGTTATGACAGGAAAACAATGTTACTGAGGTTTTAGTTTGATTTAATAATAAAGTTACATCCTTTTCATGTCACTATTGCACATTACAAACTTGCAAGAGTTTATTAGCAGCAAATATTTACTTCATGCAGAAAAATGTAACTAAAGTCAGGGCAACAAGAAGTGCTGTCAGTTATAATTGTTAAAGCTGCAAATGTTATTTTAATACTTTCCAGGTTGATTTTCCAGTTTAAATTTAAATGCAATCAAGAACTTTAGCCACCCAGTTTTGCACAAGAGATGAAAAGGAGAGCTTTAAAAGGCTTAACTATAAAAAGGACACTGACAATAAAGTAGGCCTTTCAATACCTTGTCAGTGACTGGGACAATTTAGAGTAAAATTTGGCAAGAGCTGTGGTGCAGAAGTTGATTATATATGTGTTACAGTTATTTCATCAATGTTTGTTTAAAGTTAAAATGTATGAGTTAAAGCAAGTATATATGTTTTAGACAATTATATAACTACTAATTTTCAGTTTATGTTTTTGTCTACGTTAAGATAATACTGACAAAAATGGTATTAATAGCATAGTCTCCAGAATATAACTAACAGATTTCAGTTTATTTTTTTTATCTGTGTTCAGGTAACACTGGCAGGAAAGGTATTCCTGCTATTTTAGATGTTCAGTATAAATATGTATCAAGTTTCAATCAAGATTCAGAATATGCCGTTCATACTCCGTTATGTGTTCAGTATAGTACAGTTCAGTCAAATTTCAGAATACAAGATTAATACTCAAAACTGACTGAATAATGTGAAGTAACTAAGGGTAAAGTAACAGAATTATTTGTAACAGACATCACATCATACATCTCTACTACATCGTCCTTCACATTATTCAGTCATTAGTTAAGGGTAAAGTGACAGAGTTATTTATTACAGGCTTATTAGACAAGTCATCTAAAGAATAGGTAGTAATAGTTATTCAATATACTCCATGCATAACAGGTAGGCTTAATTTGTAAATTAATTTACAGACTATAGTGTACTTTACATAATTATTGTAGATTAGTCAGAAAGTTAAAAGGACACTAACAGGAAATGCAAAGATATAGATCTGAAATACAGAGAGCATGAGTTTTAGTAAACTACTACTCTTTACAGAATATTTCAGATACAAATTTATGAGGCAGACATTTACTGCAGCACATAAAAGTTAAAAAAGGTAAGTAGCATTATTAGCAAATCTAGATGAGAATTTATAGACATGCATTAATACAGTATATGGTAATTATGCTTCAAGACCAGTTATAAAGGTATCCCAATAGCACCAATTTCAATTAGTCTTCAGAAAATAGCCATCATGCTTCATAGGCTATACAATAAAAATGGATTAAACAGTACAATGTTTAAAGATTTAAATCTATAAACAACAGAAAATGGTTTCATTTTCTATAACAGATATGTCATAGTACACTAAGGTACCAGTTTATAAAGTAAAAAACACAGGCAATAGACAGTGTAATTTTACCATTACAGCATACAGAGAAGAAATAGGCAGGGTTAACAGTTTGTACTCTGTCTAACTTCAATGAAGACTCACAGAGACAGGTTAGGGATGTGTATGACATTTTCTTCATGATGTTTCTGGAACACCAGGATTAAAATAATTACCTGGCCTAATCAGCTTTTGAAGCCACAGAAGTAAAATACGCCGGATTTCAGACTAATGTGCAGGTTTTGAATATATCACACATTCAAAAGAACTTAGACTTAAAGACTCTAAAGACTATGGATCAAGGTAATATGGTAATTAAATCATAAAGTTAACAGACTTCAATCCAAACAGAAGTGACACTTAGCAGTCAAAATTACAATTGCAAGTTTATTTACAAAATAAAGAAAATTTATTTTCAGATAATGAGTCAGGCAGCATAAAGCCATACACAGTAGTTAGCAATACAGATGTAAGGTTACTACAAAAGACGATCCCTGTCAACTTTTGTCAGGGACCCCAGAGGAGGCTGTTAGAGTGGGAGTAGTCTTAGTGAATTCACTATAGTACATTAAGGTAGAATAAGGTCTGAAAATATAGAGTCAGACGTATGCATTCAGTTTCAGAGAAAGACAGTTTATTAGAAAGGAAAGATAAGCATTAAAAGGTGCTGAAAATACAGAATGTTCCTTTCTCAAGGGAAAAATACAATCTTGCCGGCTACAGAATGTTCCTTTCTTAAGGGAAAGATGTACATAGCAATGGGAGTCTAGATAAAAAGGCACACACAAGACCAGACTTGGAAACCAAAGCTAAAGAGGAGTGTAAAGCATTACATGGTTTTGGTATTATTAAAATATACTACAGATATAGTTAGGGAAGTCAGTTTGGACTGACAAACAGAAAAGATTAAATATCCAGCATTCCAGAAAGGAAGTTAGCTTTTGGACTACAGTACAGACAATCAAATCTCAGTACAGAAATCATGTCAAATATCAATAATATTTAGGAGGAAAAGACTGTTTCAGTTAATATAATTCAGGAGAATCAGAATATTCCTGCAGAAACATTGGATATACTTATTAGCATTGTTATTGTTATCCAGCCTTCCAGAATTTCTACAGACTGCTACTGGACACAGAATTCTGATACTGTTAACATCTAATAAAACATCATTAACCGAACTACAGCTTGTGCAAACTTTATTGTGAAAGCACAAAAAGACTTGGCCCGTAAAAAGAGACTGGCACCTGTTAAGCACAACTTTGGTTAATCAACAAAGAGACTTTTCTTCCAGTCTCATTTCAGTTGTTTCCAGTTAATTCCAGTATACTACAGTTTTATCTGTTCTTTCAAGAACTAAGCAAACATGGGAATGGAGAAGAGAGATTCTGCCGATCAGGATGACTGCAGTTAGGGATACAGACAATAGGAAAGAGGGCGGTGGAATTTATTAGCGAAAAACTGGCAGAAGAATTAAAGAGGAAAGGTAATAGAATCGAAAAATAATTTATTTGGACTGCAGGCTAGAGATTGCCTTTCCTATCAGGGACTCATATCAAACTATAGGCAAAGAGAAAGAAATAGGAGGGATCAGAAGCAAAAGACCAGCACTGGTACAGTTTGTAGTAGAATCTAGAACAGAAGCTGCTGTTGAAAAAAAAATAAGTAGTACAGCATACAAAATATTGCATGATAATAATAATCTATCAGAGGTTAGAAAGGATTGGGAAGAAAGAGTGGATAAGCAAGTCACAAAGAAACAGTGGGGGGTGTATGTATGTCTCCCAAATATGCAACAAAGTCTAGAAGATTTAAAATCTTTGTTTGGAAGTGTTTACATAGGTATTTTTATACTCAGAGTAAACTCCAAATAATTTTTCCTCAGGTAGACAGTAAATGTTGGAGGTGTGATGGGGAAGAAAGAAATTGCACTCATTGGAAGCAGTCCTCACCTTGGAAAACGCATACATTTCTGCAGTCACGGAGACCTGGTTCAAGGCTGTGGACATCACCCCAGCCACACTGGGTTACACCTCCTTCCACATGTTCAGACCACAAACAGAAGGCATGAAAGCTAAAGGAGACAGTGTATCAATATTCATTAAAGATAAATACACCTCCAAATTGGTTAAACAGTATGATTCCATGGAGATACTTCAGGTAAAATTAGCTGTTGGTAGGACACCTATTCATAGGTTCATAGGTAGGTACTAGGCTATTGGTCCTAGGGCCTATATAAGCCTAGCCAAAAAGGTTCCCTGGCTTTTGCCACCCAAGAAAATTATTTTCCTGTGCCCCTGTCAAGCAGTGCCACAGAAGTGATCCCCGGGGTGAATTTTCTATTTCCCATCCAGTCGTCAAGATTTTATTTAAAGAGGGCCAATGAGGAGTTTTGCTTGACATAAATGCGTAATTTGTTCCAGAGTATGGGAAGTCTATGGGAAAGGAATCTATCCCTCTAGCATGTTCTGTTTATTGTGGTGACAAGGTTTAGATCCCAGGAGTGTGTAGTTCAGAGTTTACTCAAGACACTACCAGCTACGGACCCCATCCATGAATCAGGACACCCAATCTGCCTATTTGTATCTACTCGAGTCTATCAAGATACATCTGAACACCATGGTTTTGGGCAACTTTAACTACCCAATCATTGACTGGGTAAATTAATTGTGCTCAAACTCACTTGCCCAAAGGTTCCTTGACTTCATTAACTCCAGTGCCCCAGAGCAGCTGATTGATAACCCCTCAAGAGTTGCCAGAATCCTGAATCTGGTGCTTACCAATATGGGAAACCACTGTCGAACCCCCACTGTGAGGTCATCCCTGGTGAGATCTGACCACAAATCAGTCTCATTCAAACTATCACACCTGACCCCGCCCCCCAGAAGAAACTAAACTACAAAACTTCACCAAAGCACATTATATCCTCTCACGGGATGGTATAAATAACTTCACTATACCTTCCCCCTCAGATGGAACTAGCAACTATGCAGAGTTCTACACCAATGCTTTATACAAACACCTGTATAACCGCACTGACTCGCCATACCTGATAGGATCAAAACAAGCTCCTCAAAGAAGAGCAAACCTGCCTGGTGGACAACTGTCATTAACAGGTTTTACAATAAAAGGAAAAAATTGCTGTCTAAGAGTAAGAGGAACGAGCTCTAAACTGGAAAATCTCCATCCTCAGCTTAAACAAGCAAATAATACTTCTTGTGAAGTCCTCCAAAGCAAAGTATGAATCCAAATTAATTAGCTTCCTCAACTAAGGACAACCATAAAACATTTTTTTAGTTACATCCATAACCTAAAAGGAAAGGCCCAGATTTGTGCCAAATAGGTAGTTAATGATACCACATATACTGAGCCTATGGACACACCTAACCTGTTGGCCAACAGGTTCTGTGAAAACTTCACTCTCCTGTCCCTGCCACACGTACCCCATGACATCCCTATAACCTGTCCCCTACCTTGTATCTCTAAAGAACAGGATGTAAACACCCTCTCTAAGGCCAAAAACAGAGCAGCTATGGGACCTGATAACATCCCAGGCTGCGTCCTACATGGGCTGCAACAAGAATTAGCAACACCATTGGGTACTCTTTTCAGTCATAGTCTAAGGACCAGCTTCTTCCCACCTAAATGGAAAATGGACACTGTTATCCCCTTACACAAAGGTGGTGCTTCCATTGACTCCGGGAACTACAGACCCATTACCCTGACTAGCCTCATCTCCAAAGCCATGGAGTGAACCATCATGGATCTTATCAACAAAGATATAGGTAATCTCCAAACACTTGACCGTACTCTGTTTGGATTTGTCAAAGGAAGATCATTCCTGTTAAACCTGGTGGACTTTTTTGAGACAATCACCAAGGTTCTGGATGACAGGAAATCTCTGCATACAGGATACATAGACTTAACCAAGGCTTTTGGACACTTACCCCCCACTCAGGCATCATTGACAAACTCATTAGCTAGGTCTCAACCCTTACATTGTTAGATGGGTTACTAACTGGCTCCCTTATAGAACACACATTGTTAAACTAGGGGAATCCACTTGCAACAACAGACCTGTAACTGGTGGTGTTCTACAGGGATCAGTCCTGGGACCTCTACTGTTTGGAATCTACTTCTCCGAAGCACAAGCAAAAACTAAAGGTCTGTGGCTGACAAAGTTTACTGATAACTACAAACTGGGTGTGGTCATAGAATCTCCAAATTATGTCAACATCCTACAAGAAGGTCTTACACAAACAAATGACTGGTGCCAAAGTCATGCCCTTAAACTCAATGCAAAAAAAAATTATCATCATCCCTTTCGGTAAGAGTGATGTTCCTGCTAACTACCACATCAATAGCAACACCCTTAGTGCGTACTCAGTGATGAAAGACTTGGGCACACAGGTTTACAGCAACCTTACCTTTGAGCAGCATGTCTCCACAGTGTTAAGAAGGCATTCTATATTGTTTATCTCATAAGTAAGGGCATTGCCTTCAGAAAAAAGGTATAACCTCCCTGTACTCTTTCCTCATCAGGCCAATAACAGAGTGAAACGCAAATTTTGGTATATACCTTTCCAAGCACCTGCAGCAATTGGAGACACTGCAAAGGTTCCTCACAAGGAAAATTCAAGGTCTTCAGCATTTGTCCTATGTGGATCGATTTTGGATCATCTGAAATCACTGTCACTTTATTAGGTTTCATACAGACTACTCAGAGGCAAACTCTGACCCTGCTCTACTGGAAATGCTGCATATTAGCAAGTCAAATGGTACATGGATTACTCACTCTAAAGACCTTAACCTGGTATGTGACATTAATAGAACCTGCTGGAGGGACAAATTTGTCTCCCAGAGGTTACCACACCTTTGGAACAGACTCCCACTTCATGTCAAACAGAACACCTCATTGGACCTCTTTAAATGCAATCTGGATGATTGGATGGGTAAGCGTAAATTCACCCTGGGGGTTCCACCTGTGCCCCTCTTGGACAGGAGCAATAGGTGATGATCGTGGAAATAAAGGTATAGCTTGGCTAGGCTTGTAAGGGCCCTATGAGCATTAGCCTAGTAACATCTTATGATCCT
>NC_056731.1:1111255806-1111365806 GCF_019279795.1 Protopterus annectens
CCCTGCTTGTTTATGTACCACACTACTGACATGTTGTCTGTCTGAACTGCAACTGACCCTAAGAGTAGATAGTCCAGAAATGCCTGCAACACATAGAGCACTGCTCTCAACTCCAGAACGTTGATGTGCAAATGGCTTTCATGTTCTTGCTATAGGCCTTGGACTATCATCTGCAGATAATGCCCCCCACACTTGATTTGGGAAGTGTCCATGGTCAAAACTGCATTTGGTTGAGGAAGGACAAAGGGGCGGCCCTGATGTAACTGGTCTGTCTGTAACCACCATAGGAGATCCTTTTTGCATGATTCCATGATGATAATCTGATGAGATAAAGGAAGATTTTGCATTGACCACTGAGTCAATAGCAATCATTGCAGAACCCTCATGTGTAGTCATGCTAGGGGGACTAGGAGAATAGCTACTGCCATGGTGCCCAAAACTCGCAGCACATATTTGGCCTGCACCTTCTTTTTTGACATCAAGAACCTGATTTGTTGATGAAGGGACTGTATTCTGTCTGGAGTAAGTTTTGCAGTCATATCTCTTGAATCCAATTCTGTACCTAAAAAGGTAATATGCTGAGATGGCGACAAGGACAATTTTTTTTTTTAAGTTGACTGTGATGCCTAGTCGGGTGCAAAGTGACATTGTCTTATCCCTCACTCGTAGCAGTAGATGCTTGGTGGTGGCGGTAAGGAGCCAGTCGTCTAGGTATGGAAACGCATGGAATCCCTGATGTCTCAAGTGAGCCATGACCACTGCCATGCATTTGGTGAACACCCTGGGGGCTGTGGTAAGACCAAAGGGCAGGGCTCAAAAATGATAATGACTGGCTCCCAGCCGAAAGCATAAGTGTCTCCTGGAACCCTGTCCGTCTTTATGTGGTAGTACGCATCCTGGAGATCTATTGAGCACATACAATTGTCTTTCCCAATAAATGGGAATATCGACTGCAGAATTACCATCCGGAACTTTGGTTTCTTCACTGCTTTGTTTAGCTTGCTGAGATCTAGCATGGATCTCCAGTCCCCTGTCTTTTTTGGAACTAAAAAGAATCTTGAGTAAGTTCCAAATCCCATTTGGTCTGTGGGGACGTCTTGGATGACTCTTTCTTAGCAACAAGAGTATCTCTTGTGTTGCAAGGTCCTTTTGACCAGGAGGAATGTCTGATAAGGACCGACTCACCGGAGGGGGGATGGAAAATGGTATGAAGTAGCCTCTGGATATAATTGTTTGCACCCATTTATCTTGGGAGATTTCTTGCCAGGTGCTTGGGTACAGTGACAATCGACCCCCGACTGCCTCCAGAGAAGGGCAGGCGGGCCTCCTTTCAGGAGTGCTGAAAGGGCCTGTCAGAGAATGTATCTATGTCTCCCTGATTTTGCAGACCCCCCCCATGAGATCGGCAACTTCCATTACAACTTCCCCCTCTGCCTCAGTAACTATCAAGACAAAGGCTATAACTGCAAAAACACACACAACAAACTGTAACTACCACTATAAACTACAGTGAAGAAAAATTACAAGTACATATATACTTTTATATATATATATATATATATATATATATATATATATATATATATATATATATATATAAAACAAGAGTGTAACACCAAGAAAAAGAAAGGGAAAGGTAGAAGAATCCTCTAACTCAAACGGATTCTAACCTTAAGGGGAAGCGTCCGTCTAACTTAAACAGGCCGCTAGAGCCCTCTAAGTTAAATGGAACTCCCATCGGTAGTTGGGAAGGGGGGAAAACTAACTACTACAATGATCTAATAAAGAATACCTGAAAACTAATGATCTACAAAGAAAGGTAGTAGAGAGAGAGAAAAATTAGCCAAATAGAATTGGAAAACCTATACTTAGCCAACGAGCCAGCAGGAACACTTTTCGATCACTTGAGCGGCAAACGAGATCTGGGGATATGGCCCAGAGCATCATGGGATAAGGGTTAGCCTCAAACTTGTGGAAGCTCTCAAGCTTTAGTATTCGGCCGAGTCAAACCTGTGGACGGCTCCGAACCCAACCAGCAAGAATTACGGCGAGATAGGGCAACATAACATTCAACATTACATTTGTGCAGCTTGGATTAATGAAAAAGGACACTCGCCAAAATAATGTTATCTGAAAGGGTACAGGAATATGGAGTAATGAAGAGCTAAAGAAAATAAGTTACCAATAAGGAGTACATGCAAGAGTGGTAAAGTTAAGACATGAGCAATGGTTGCCACCAGTGAAGGAAAAGAAAATTTATATTTGCTACCAATTAAGTGAGACGACTAGTCAATCCTTTTCAGTCATAATGTGGGCTCATAGAGAAAAGAATAAATACATACAGTATTAGATAAGAATGTTTGAAAAGATCAGTACAAAATGAACATATTAGAAGTCAATGAAACAGTATGGAACGTATTCACAAATAAGTCTTAGTTGAATAAACGGAGGTGCAAAACAAATCCAGCATATTATTTGAAATACATTCACTACAAAATAAAAAGTAGTATAAAGCATGAATATAATTGAATACAACCCTAAAAGCAGATAAAGTTGTAAAAAATAGATCTTTCTTCTTAAAGATGAGGTTGATATCTACATGTGTATGTGAATGTGTGTGTGTGTGTGTGTGTGTGTGTGTGTGTGTGTGTGTGTGTGTGTGTGTGTGTGTGTGTGTGTGTGTGTGTGCTGCGTGTGCGTGTGTTCCTTTTCTGCATCATTTGTGAAAGAAGGAAATCAATAATACAGGAAAGCTTAAAAACTCAGGACCAGAAACATACAGCAAGCAAATTAAAGCTTTGCAGAAGCAGTGCAACTGCAAATTAGGCTGACACAGGAGTGTGTTAAAATTTCAAATTTATAACAGAGACTTGTCAGTCTAAAGTATTGTTTTAGGGTTAGGTTTAGGTTTGGGTGTTAGGATTGCCAGATTTCATTGGTGTTGGTTGCTCACATTAATAGGGTTAACTCATGTTTGCACTCCAGAAATTAAAAGGTTACACCACACAGGTTTCAAACCCCATTACCAAACTTACGGAGTGTGAAAATTTTTTTCTTGTCCCTTGGCATACCTACAGCTGTCCATAGGGCAGGGACCTTACTGGCTACCCCCAGAATAGGAAGGGGAACTGGAAACAGAGTACTGTCTGCAACATTTACACCCCAACCTGCATGTCAAGAACTAGTCACAAAACGAGAGATGGCCTATGAAGATGTGTCTGCCTGCCCATACACCTTAGGGCAGCTCTACCTCCTCAGCCATTTCATATGCCCTCACCTAGAAAAAGTGTCATTTACAAGTAAGTACTAGGCATTAAGACAGAAAATAGGAATGAAAAGTACTGGTTCTATGGAGCAGACAGAGAGAGATGGATACCTGAACTGTTACCCTGGTGACTGGTGTTTGATTAGTCAGCCTGAAACCTACAGAGTTGGCAGGGGGAATGAGAAGTTAAACAGTGTTTTTTACTGGCTTGACTATCCTGAGTAGGGTCTACAGAGGATAACAGCTCAGTGACAGTCTATAACAACTTAATAGTACTAACTCGTGCACTGACAGATATTATCAGTTTTAATGGCCTTGCATCAATACATGTCAGGCATGGGGGTGGGGCATGTGTAGGTTATACAACAAAAAATCCTTATGGCAGCAAATATGATGCTGTACTACCCCACATTTGTGGCACAAACAGAAGAAAAAAAGTATGATGCCAAGCCGGGATGCCTTAATCTCCTATGTGATTATGGGCAAAATACTGGAGTAGTAGCTCTTGGGTCTAAGAACAAAAACAGGCACCAGCAGCAGCTGATGTTCAGCAGAATAAGGGCCAAAGGTTACAAGAGTGCAGAGCAGGTGTACACTTATGAAATAAATAAATCAATCTGAATGGCAGTCACTGAACTTTATTGCAGACAAGACAAGGGGTTGTCATTCCCTTTTAGAACTGCACTGGGTAAGAATTGAAAGATAAAACTGGTGTCTGTATGTTATGCAGCCTTTTTTTTTAATCATCGAGTACATTCACTGGACAAGTGTCCCTTTTTTTTTTAAGGGTGACATGGGTACAGTGTCTAGTTAAGTGACTTGGTCAATCATACAGTAGACAGAGGCCAAGGAAATCAAACTCTGGACTACAAGCAGCAACACACTAAAAACTGTTTTAAAACTTCTAAAGTAAAGTAAATGTATCTCAGCTTCAAAAGCCAGCAAGAGTTATTTCCAAGGTTCCTCACCATGATTCACAAAATGCAGATCATGAATAAAAGAAAGTGCGTGTGTGTTTGAACGAACTCATGCATTGTCTAAGGAAGAAAAGGCAGCCTCCAACAATGCATGCACATACTACTGCAATGGGTGAGAAGGGCAAATGTTTTATTTTATTTATTTTACTTCATTTTGTTAACTAGGTAAGTAGATTTCAAGAGAACCTTTTCAGACACAACCTATGCTACTATGGCAGTACAGACATACAAAGCAAACAAGTCAAGAATAACAATGGCTTGCCACTCCACTGGCATAGAGAGATAAAGCCTGGACTATGACCCAGGCAAGCTGGGTTTGATTAGTGGCTTGGGCAAGTGATGGAAAAGTCAGGGAGGGATGCACATTACCATCCCGGGTTGGGTCAGTAGACCTATGGGCATTTGTGTCGACCCCTGGTGGAGGCTGCAGAAGGAACATTGGTAGGCAGGCCTAAACAGCAGAAATTGGTGGAGAAACGGCAGAGATGCTGCACAGCAGAGCTGCTGTGGACACAGCGTGATAAGATGCATTTTTCCACTGCCCACCCCAAAGCATGCCATTAGGTTCACTAGGGATGGGGGTTGGGTAGGTCATAAGGAACACCCCTCCCCCCCCAATGGAAGCACAGACTTGCTAAGCCATTGTATGCCTAGATCTATGGCCTGCCCCAGAAAAACCAAATTGAAGTCTGGAAGGGGGAGGGCAAGAAGACATCTTGTAGACTTGGCATGGGTGAATATGGGGTCCTAGGCTGGCACCATGAAGGATGGAGGAGGAACGGACAAAGAAAAAAATATATCAATATATGGTTAAGCAAATATTACAGTATAGTAATGCTATACTTACACTAAAGAAACAGTAACACAAGTACATAGGAGTACAATATGTATATATTTGCAAATGGATGCATTAAAAATTCCATCACAACCAAAGATAGTAATGATGGGAGAGCTGTAAGGGGAAGCAGTGCCAAAAAGCTCCCTGGTTTGGTGAGAATTAGGGTCTGCCCTTAAACATAACATAGGCTAGGGAGAGATAAGTCAGACTTTCTGGCCTTTGGGAAGTGAATGTCCTCCCATGGCAGCCATATAGAAGAATCAGCCATCGTCAGTAGAACAAGCTGGATAAAAACAATTCATGCTGACTGCCTTATTGAGTAAAGTGACCTAAAAAAAGCTTAAGTTCCTCTTGCAGAGTTAAAGACAGCCTAGTCTACTCCTTATCCCCCACCTCATAAGTGCTGTGGGTAAGAACAAAAAAAAAAAGAAAGAAAAACAAATTCAAGGAAAAATAGCAATTTTCTCCAATCGCTGTTCTAAAAAAGTACAGTTGTGTACACTTACATTAATTCAGATGTTTGAGTGTATTCACTGATGCAATCATCACATTTGGGTTATCCCTGCCAGGGTAGCCCTCAGCTGCCCCGAATACCAGAGGCTTAGTATTTCTGCATCGGTTACTGTCACTTCAGGACTGACATCAGGTCGTCAGGAGTATAAAGTAAGGCAGGCGACGCCATTACATCAGTTTTTCTTGCCCTGTCAGGAGCCCCCAAGTGGGAGCCAGGTTATGGTGGAAGAACTCCACCAGTAGAAAGTAAACACCAAAATGTCCCTTGTAAGGAGAGAGAAGAGGGGGATGGAGGGAGGGAAACCAGGACTGCAACAGTGAATACACTCAAACATCTACATTTATGGTAAGTGTACACAACTGTACTATGTTCTTCGTGTTTCACTGTTGCAGTCATCACATTTGGGTTGATTCCCAAAGCTGAGGAAAAGGGTGGAGGCAGTCAAGGAGACTAGGGGCTTGTTAGGATGCCCTGCAAGACTGCAGTGGCAAAGCCTGCCCTGGACTTGGAGACGATAGGCAGGTGGTAATGTTTGGTGAAAGTGTGAACAGATGTCCAGGTGGCAGCCTCCAGGATGTCTCTGGTGGGGGCTCCTCTGAGGAAAGCTGCAGAGGTGGAGGCTGTACTGGTGGAGTGAGTCCTGACCCCCTTAGGGGGAGGCTTTCCATATTGCTTGTAACAACAATGGATGCAGTGTGCTATCCATTTATAAACTGATTGTTTAGAGATGGCTTTGCCCTCTGCCCTTGCAGCAAAGCTAGCCAGCAATTGATCAGACTTCCTGAATGATTTAGTCCTGTCTAGATTGAATCTGAACTGTCTGTGCACATCTAAGGAGTGCAAGATCCTTTCCCCCTTGTTCTGTGGGTTAGGGAAAATGTGGGCAAATAAATGGATTGGTTGAGAGCCACAATGGACACCACTTTGGGCATGAAGGATGGGTTAGTCCTGAGGGAAACTCTGTCAGCATGGAAGATGATGAAGGGCTCCGCAGTCATGAGTGCTTGTAGTTCAGAGACCCTTCTGGCTGAAGTGATGGCCAGAAGAAAAGCTGTCTTCCAGGAGAGAAACTTTAACTCTGCTGAATATGCTGGTTCGAAGGGGGGGCAGGGTGAGCTTTTCCAACACAAAGTTAAGGTCCCAAGCTGGGGTAGGTGCACTTCTGGGTAGCCTCAAGTTGCTACCCCCTCTTAGGAATTGTTTGATCAGAGGGTGTGAGAACAGGGGCTGCTCAGTGTGGAAATGAGCAGAGACAGCAAAGGCATGGATTTTAATAGAGGAAAAAGAGAGACCACTGTGTAGCAGGTCAGCTAGGTAATCCAGGATGAGAGGGAGGGAGAGCTGTGCTGTATCAGCTCCCTTAGCCTGAATCCAGGTGCAGAACCTTTTCCATTTGTCAGCATAAGAATTTCTAGTGCTAGGGCGTCTGGCCTCATGCATAACATCTAGCACCTGTTTACTGAGGTTGGCAGCTGGATCAGTGGTTAGGGAATAAGCCAAGCTGCCAAATTTAGGGTCTGCAATTGGGGATGCATGAATTCTCCTTCCCTCTGGGTCAGGAGGGTTGGGTTCTGAGTGAGATGCCATGGTGGCAGTGGGGACAGGTTGCGCAGCAGTGGGTACCAGTGCTGGCAAGGCCAGTCTGGTGCAATAGGAATTGTCCTTGGTATTTCCTCCCTTATTTAGAGCAGTACCCTGGCAATGAGAGGTAGTGGAGGAAAGGCATAGACCAGTAGATTGACCCAGGGAATGACAGGGCATCCACTTTCCAAGCCATGTTGTGATGCTCCCTGGTGCAGAACTTGCTGAGCTGATGGGTGGTGTGGGAGGCAAAGAGGTCGACCTTCAGGGTGCCCCATTTCTGAGTTATTAGAGTGAAGGTTCTTTTGTCTAGCTGCCAGTCGTATTGGTCCAGAAGATTTCTGCTTAAGTGATCTGCCATAGAGTTTAGAGAACCTGGCAGGAATTGTGCTAACAGGTGTAGTTTCATGGTTGAGGCTGGGTGCTAAGTGGTCATGGCCAGCCTGTATAGAGGGTAGGAGTGAGTCCCTCCCTGCTTGTTGATATACCACATCACAGTGATGTTGTTTGTTTTGACCAGGAGAGCCCCTGGGGAGAGAAGGGGTCTGAAAGCTGTCAATGCATGCTGGGCAGCTAACATCTCTTTTTGGTTGATGTGCAGATGGATTTGCTGTGGGCTCCATTGGCCCTGTATGCACCTGCCATCCAGGTGTGCACCCCAGGCATAGTCTGATGCTTCTATGGTGAGGGCCTGGGTGGCGGTGAAAAAGGTAGCCCCATGTTGTGGGACCATGCTGCTGCCCACCAAAGAAAATTTTTCCTGAGGCAAGGTATCATGGGTATAAGAGTTTCCAGGTCTTGAGTGTGTTGACACCAAAGGCTTTTTAGGTACCACTGAAGTTTCCTCATATGCAGTCTGGCGTATGGAATGAGTAGAATACAAGATGCCATGAACCCCAGAGCTTGCAGGATTTTCCTTGCAGATAACTGGGGTCTGGTGGCTAAATGAGAGAAGTAGGCTGTCAGGTAAGTTTGCTTTTCTGGTATAAGGAATGACATCTGGGATGCTGTGTCCAGGCTTGTTCCCAGGAATATAATCCTTTGGGTGGGTACTAGTTTGGATTTCTTTTCATTTATAGTGCATACTAGGGAGGTCAGTAGGGACTTTACAAAGGCCAGGTGCTTGAGCAGCTTTTCCTGACTGTCTGCCTGGACTAGGCAGTCATCTAAGTAGGGGTAAATTTAGATATTCCTTTGTCTGCAAAAGGCTATGGCCGGAGCCAGACAATTTGTGAAAACTCTGGGAGCAGTAGATAAGCCAAAGGGAAGTGCAGAGAACTGAAAGTGCAGAGATCCTGCTCTGAAACATAGGTATTTCCTGCATGATTCCCTGATAGGAATGTGGAGGTAGGCCTCTTTTAGGTCTAGGGTGGCTAGCCAAGCATCTTCGGAGAGCATGGGTAGTAGTTTGGTAAGCATTTTGAATTTTGGTATCACCAGGAAGGTGTTTAGAATGGATAGATTGAGGATGGGGCGCCAGGTGCCCTCTTTTCTGGGTACCAGAAAAAGTCTGGAGTAGAAACCTTGGCCTTTCTGTTCTGCAGGAACATGCTCTATTACCCTCATAGAGAGCAGGGAAAGGACTTGCTTTTGCACCTCTGCCCACTGGTTTGGAGGTAGATCTGGGAACCATTTTGGGGTTGGAAGAGTGTGGAAAAAAAATTTGTATCCCTGGGACACTATGTTGAGGACCCAGTGGTCGCTGGTAATGGTGGCCCAGGTGCTTGCGTGAAAGGAGAGTTTTCCTCCTAGGGGTAAGTGAAGGTGGGCAGAGGGAGGGGGTGGTGGAGGAGAGTCATTGAGAGTTCTTACCATGAGGGGGTGGCTTAGAACTCCCTGTTTTTGAAGTGGAGGAATTCCACTGTTTTGATCTCCGCATTCCCTGTGGCTGTTTTCAGGGGGGGGTCTGCTTCCACGGGGTCTGGGCTGAACTGACCTGGTGGGAGCAGAAAAGGATTATTGCTTGGAGGGACAATGCCTACCGAACCTAGGTGGCTGGACTTGTAAGAAATCCTTAACTGTCTGCATAGATTTAGCTTTTTCTTCCATCTTTTTTAAGACCTCCTCTGCCATAGTGCCAAATAAGTTGTCTTTGTGCAAGGGTGCATTCAACAATTTAGATTTAACATGGTTTGGCAAGGGCTGTTCCTTAAGCCATGCATGTCTTCTAAGAACAGAACCGGTGACTGCTGCCCTGCAAGAAGCATCTAGGGCATCAAAACCACAGTGTAAGGTATGCATTTACTCTTGTAACTCTAGATTCTGCATAAGCATGGAAGGAAGACATTTTTTGTTTGAGGAGTTCCAGGGTATGTTGCTGAAATTTTAGAATATGGAACTGGCAATTCAGTGCTCTGATAGCAAGAGTAACAGAGGTGTATACTTTTTTACCCCATCTGTCTAGTGCTCGGGAATCCCTGTTTGAGGGGGTGGGATTCTTAGCAGAGGTTGCTTTAATACCTTTATGCCCTTGAGAAATTACCTCAGGGTCAGCAGTAGGATTTTTGAAAATAAATTTGTGTGAGTCAGGGACTCTGTAATACCTGTCAGGTTTTCTGGGTGCAGGAGGTAGGGCCACCAAACACGAATCAGCTGTAGTTAATTACACCAGAAGTAAAAACAGATCCTAAAACGAAAATCAGTCTGATGAAAAGCGCACACTTTATTTAACAAAATAAAGCTTATTATTCATATTTCTACTTATATTATTTTGGGTTTGATATTTTTATAAAACTATTATATTTAGGGCATTAGTTTGGCTCTATTATGTTACTAAATGATTGTTGCATATTTAAAATAAATGATGTGAATACAAAAATATTTTTTTTAAAACTTGAAGTGAATTTAATTATTTGATTGTTTGTTTGATTTCATTGAATGGCTGTGTCATGTGTGTTTTTTGAAATAATGTATAAAAGGAAAATGTTTTAAACAAGTTTTTATAATACTGAGGAAGGGTAACACCCGAAAGTTTTATTTTGTTAAATAAAGTGTGCGCTTTTCATCAGATTGGTTTTCTTTTGCAGGAGGTAGGGTGTCAGGAGTCAAACTGGATTCCAGGAAAACATCGTCCACAACATCCAGGACTAGGGGAATGGCCAGGGGTCTGTGCTGTGGAAGATCTAAGAATTCCCTGAGTCTCTTTTTAGACTGAGGGTAGTCCTTACATTCCCATTGGAAATGCTCCCTTAAGGTATGAAGGGTTTCCCTAAAGGAAAAGTCCCCAGGTGGAGAGGCTGAGGGAATGGAATCCTCTGCATCAGAATCCTCATAAGCAGAAAGGGGTTGCATGTCTTCATATTCAGATGCATCAGAGTCATCCTACTCCTGTTCAGACAAAACTACTGGGGACAGATCTCTTTCTTTTGGAAGGGACAGCTTGGCTTCCTGTGATAAGCATGATAAGGTCTTCCGCCATTTTAAGCATTTGAGACTGAGGCAAGGAAGCAGGTGCCTAAGAGGGGGTCGTCGGTTTCTTGGGTGTGGTTCAGACCCCAGGCCTTAGAAACTCGGTCATTTTTAAAAGAACGGTAGATGCGAAAGAAGTCATCTGTTTGTGTCGAGAGTCAGTAGTGCAAAGTACTTCCTCGGAAGCCGGTGCCTGCTCAGTGGCCCCGGACCCATCCAAGGCAGAGACAACCGCAGGATCCTTAGTCAAAGAAGAGTTTTGCGGCATACTGGACTTCGAAAGGGTCACGGTAGTTGCTTGCAAATCCACAGAAGCGGGTATCAGGGGCTGTGAAAGCACCTCACTGGAGGATCAGAGAACTGACAACTAGCTTAACAGAAGCGTCGTCGGTCATTGTCTTTATCCTTACATTTTTTTCAGAAGATCTGCTGTCAGATGGCTTACAGAAGCCATATTGGAATTCGAGGACTGTAAGCGAAAATATCTAGCTACAATAAGGGCCCAACGACAAATAGTTCTGGCATTGAACAAAGCACAAAAGCGACAGCAGGGGATGTTGTGGTCTGGGCCTAAGCAAATGACACAGTAAGAATGAAAGTCTTGGTATGGTATTTGCTTTCCACAGGCGAGATAATTGTTAACTTTTTCTGACATCGGTTAGTGCAAGAAAAAAGGATCCCCAACAGCGTACTTAGCTTTAGAGGACTTCAGCTTCAGTTTGGAAAACGAAACTCAGGTAACGGCCAACCGGCACTCGTGCAAACTGCTTCTGCTTCGGGCTCCGTGGCAAGAAAGAGTGGTGTAATGGCGTCGGCTACCTTACTTTATAGTCCTGATGACCTGACGTCAGTCCTGAAGCGATAGCAACCGACACAGAAATACTAAGCCCCTGGTATTCAGGCTGGCCGAGGGCTGCCTTGGCAGGGATAACCCAAATGTGATGACTGCAACAGCAAAACATGAAGAACATTGGATAAAACCTTCATTGTGTCCCCAGATGACCAGAATGAAAGTATAGGCCTGTATGACAAAATGACTTACAGGAAGGTCATAGGCTTTGCACTCCCAAGCTGCTGATGGTAGCCTTTATGACATATACGTAGGAGCATGAAAACATCTAGGGAAGGAGTATGAGGCCACCAAGGTAATGCAGAAACTCACATTAGCTACCAGGAAGTGGGGGGTGGAGGGATAAGATTAGGATCATAAAAGAAAATGCCACCACAGTCAATGAAGAGAAGGCTGGAAGGAGCACTAGCCCCAAGGAGGTTCCTAGCTTGGGGACAATTACTGTCTGTCCTGAACCACAGACAGCCCCAGGCCGGGGGAAGGAGTGGAATCAGACCTTTGGAAAGTGGACAACCCCCCATAGCAGCCAGTCAAAAGAACTGAATATGGTCAAAGTAACAAACTCTTCCAAGGCTGTCTAGACAAAAGCTCCCTCCAGTTAACTCATACATTGCTACAGGTGGGTCACCTGCCTCAACGCAGAAATACGCCCAAGATCTATGGGGAAGATGGCTGACATTTGAGAGACGAGGAGGGGGAAGAAACATTTTGCACAGACTACTGTGCTTGTTGATGTATTCTGCCAGTGATGCTAGTAAACTTCTTCTGAGGAACAGAATAGCCAGACATAGCCTTTTCTCCACTCACAAGTTTCAAGTTACAAGTGCAGTGAATGAGAAAGGTAATAAAGACAGAAGAATTAGTGAGAAGGGCAATAAAAAGAAAAGAAAAAGAAAAACTGGAGTATGTGGAAATTACCATACTACAATATGATCAGTATTTGAAAAGTTAATCTGAGGAAAGGAAGAAATGAAATTAGCAAGGTGTATACCTTATTTCTCTACAGGTTTTAGAGAGTAATTAACTGTATGCAATGGCATCAGTTAACTGTAAAGGGAGATGGACTCGAAATAAAATTCATCTGAATATGAAGACTCTAGTCCTTAAGCATAGCTACTAACTTTAGAACAATGGCAAGAGCAGCAAAGACTCTTTCCCTGTACAGATATTGAAGGGCCACAGCAGCTTGAAAATGCTTCCCATTTCTGCATACTTGGAAAAGGCATACAACCATCTGCCCCAAATGTCATCTGGGATGGACTACAACAGTATGAGATCACAGAGTGATAGTTGCATGCCATTCAGCCCTTCTGTTTAAAGTGTCACTTTCAGAAGCATCTTTATCTGTCAACTACTTTCGCTATCAGATATATTCCTCATGTTATACTAAAAAATGATTTTGCAAAAAACGGTGGAGTGCTTGATTTTTTTAGCTTCACTGTTCTCAGTTTTTTTTAACCTCACCCATGAAGTGATGTTATAGTAAATACTATGCAATGTGTGTATTTTTTTTCTGTATTACTGCAATGCACCATGGGTAAACAGAAACATACCTATTTGCTGGAAGAGGTACTCATTTATATTGTGGTTTGACTACTACAAAATCACTGTTCATTTTAAACGTGAGGTGTTCCACATGGAAGAACTAGCTGACTAGTTTATACATTACTTTAGGAAGTGAGGTATTGTGGGTTTGGTCTTTCATGATGCCATAGCAGGTGATTCTCCATCCTCTCTAAGAAAAAAAATCCATAAGGCTGTCGTTAACAAAATAAAATACAAACAGTATTCTTTCTGCTCCTACAACTGTATAACGTGGTTCTGTATATGGTAAGGTGGTTATATCCAGATTCAAAGATTTGTTATTTACACTTGCTTCAGAACATGACAGATACACTTAAAGGGTAAGAGCTATGTATTCTCAGCATTACACCAAATGCATTCAAGATCAGCACAGAACTCCACCAAGGGTTTACTTTCTTTTGCATACCCAAGGTCAGAAAAGTATCCAGTCTAGAGACGTAAATGTACCAAATGACGATGGCAGGGTAGAAATATTTAGTGATGACACTGGTACACCAGTGAATAATGATACAATGTCGTACTCTAGCTTAGATGTGTATTCCCCCCTGCCCTTTTGTTTTATTCTTTTATTAGAATATAACTCTGACTGTCATTCATTCTATCATAATCTGAAGCCTACTTCATTCCATTTAGGTTTGTGGAGAACTAGAAGTACAAACAGTCAATGCACATAAGGCAGAGAACTAATTCTGGACATGACAGTAGTTCAAAAGATAAACACACACATGTACACCTAAGGGAAATTTATGGTTTGACAGTTCATTTCCTACATGTCTCTGAGAAGTGGCAGGAAAACAGGCACCCAGTAAAAACTTGTATGCAGTTTCTTCAATCTGTAGCACTATATATTTCATGTTCTACACAAAACTGACAAGATACATTCATTTATTCCTTTTTGTCTTGATCTTTTTAGTTTCAATTAAAGTTTTTTAGCTTCAATTAAAGTTTCCTATCTATTTCAATGGGATACAGTGGGACAAATTCCAAACAACATAATCCTGGGTAAAGCACACTATACTGAGCTTTCTCTACAAACCAGATTCTAAAAGGGACCAACGCAATTCTTTTTGCAGTTTATGCTAATGACTTGCATAGTTACATGATCAGTACCACAAGATACTCTTCCTCACTACTCCAAAACTTAAGCAAGTATAATTTGGAGTAGGATGCAAATTCATTAGCAATGGGACTTCCCAGTATAATGTTTGCAGTTCTATTGCTGCTTTACAAGGGGTGCTGACAACTACACAGTGAATACCCATGCACCTGCAGTTCTACATTCTAACATACAGGGGTACACACTGTATAGGCCCGTATATGAATCCCAGTATCTAGTGCATGTGTAGAGTATACAACGCTGTCATCCATTTCTTAAAGTGGGTGGTGATTTCGACAGGTGAAATATGCTTACTCAATCTGAGGCAGTACACTCTCCCAATACCCTCTTGCATCATGTCATATAATGATTCCTAGACACAGTACTGAAGGCATATGAGTATTATTTCTCACGTTCTATACACAGATTACTGACTGTTGAGAAAACAGGTTATGCTGTGGTGTTAGCTACTTTCAGAAGATGTCAAAGATTATGCACAAGATTTGGCAGAAAGATATAGAGATTCACTGACACAGAATACTTTTAGCCAGCACTCTGGTGTAGAGGGGTAAAGCCCAAAATACAGACCAGGTGACATGGATACTTCTGAGCCACTGGCAAGGGAGTATGGGTTTGTCAATCTTTTTTTTGCGGGGTGGAGGAGGTGCATGCAGTTAGGGCACATTGCTGGGATATGATTTCCCTGGTGGCAACCATAGAAACAATGGTGAGGTGCCCTCCAAATATGGGTGAGACATCCTGTGACCAGAGCCCCTTGCAGAAGTGAGGGGCAGTCCAGAGTTGATGAGTACTGCACCACCCACTTTTGGATGTTAGTGCACACAGGATGGGGAAAGGATGTGAAATGCTCCCCAGCAATCATCACACTGCCGCAGGGTCCTCCATCTCCTTGTCTGCCCCCTGACATTGGTCAGGTTTGGCCTGGAGGGAGGCTAAGATGGATCTGATAAACCCAGTGGACATGGAGCAGAACTGGAAGTAGCTGATGGTCAGTTGCAGGGAAACAAAGACAAAGGACAAAACAGAATGCTTATGATTTCCCTGCCCATGGTGTAGAGTGCCACATACAAAATGACAATTTTAGCATAGTTTTTGAAGTAGTCATGGCACACTCCACAGCAAGACAGCTTCACTCTGGGAGCAGAACAGTCCCTCATTCAGAGGTTTGAATAAAAATGTTGTCACAGACAGAAGTCTTAAAACTTGCAAGTCTTGCTGACTTTAGTTTGAATTGGCTAGGGTTCTTTAAAACAAGCTGACAGACTCAACTGCAGTTTAAAATCAAACACAGCCTGTCAAGCCTACCAGGCACAACCAACAAACAGCACCTTGCTAGATGCTGTTTTCTCCAATGTCCCACAAAGGGGTTGAAGAGTCCCCCTGTCCTACTGAATTCTTTCCATGATCACTGCAGTGTTACATCCCACAGGGCTTTTAAAAGTCCATGTCTCTACCTTAAATATTTTGGAATGTTCACTCACTAAAATTATGGAAAGCTTCCTACTTACAAAAAAGTAGACACCATAGAATGCAGCCTCCACTATGAAAAAAGATCCTATTATTGTCCTGGATTTCTTATTAAGCTCCCTCTCTTTCACTGAGGACAAACTGTTCCTCAAAAGATAAAGAGACCCATGATAAAGGACATGCTCATGGATTAACCCAATGTCAAGGCCAGACTCATGGAAAGAGAGCAAATCTTGGTTCCCTGGAGGAAGAGCAGCAGGAATGATGGTGTCTAAAAAGTATATAGCACTTAAAATACAATATAGAGTATGGATGAATGCAATTAAATACATCTTTATTACAAGGCAGCAATAACATCTGACCAAACATTCAAGTATTTCTAGAAAGTAAATAAAACAGAAGCTGCTGTTAAAAAAAAAAAAGATTAGTATGACATAAAATACTGCACAATACCTATAAGAATTAATCAGAGAAGGTTACATGAATTTGGAAAGAATTTACAAAAGGAACAATGGGAGGACATCTTTGTGGCTCCCAAATATGCAACAAAGTCCAGAAGGTTTAGTATTTTTGCTTGGAAATAACAGTTTGCATAGATACGTTTATACCCCAAGCAGACTTCAGATATTTTTTTACCCTCAGGCAGACAATAAGTGTTGACTCTGTGATGGGAGACAGAGAGGGGGCAATTCAGACCACATTTAAAATTATTTCTGATGTTTCTATATACATTGTGGTATTCAACGAGTCAAGTGACGCAGCATATTTTCCAGCTTGCCCTTACTTACTTTTTTGTGCTTTTTCTATAAAATGCTTCATAAACTTTTTATTAAACCATATCACAAAACATTTAGCTTTTCCAGTTGTGATCTTACCATAGGGTAATGTGAGCTACATCCACAGACTTTAATGGGGCACCTTAATGCTTGCACAGTGGTGCACCCATTAAATCTATTAGTGCAATATACAATTTTCCTATGCCTACATCACCAAGGTTAAACTTCCTTGCTTTTCCTCAGTGACACAAGTGTAAGGAAAACACAGATTTTTATAACTAATTTTAAATATGAACGTGATGACCAAAACGTTTCCTGATAGGAGGAAGTGGGGAAGTGCAGTTCGGAGGTTTATGCAATGCATGCTGTAAAGCAAAGGCACACTTCAAAACAAAATATTGGCAAATCACTTTAACGAGGTAGCAGACTTTAAAAATTCCCTACAGGGTACTTTATCAGAAATGTTGGGGGAGAAAATTGTTGTAACTAAAAGAACATGATTCTTCTGAATTGGGGAACAGGAAGGTTATTCTAAGTTTAATGTTATGGGCTGCCAAAAACAATTACTAGAAAATGGAAATCAAAATCTAAACCAACTGCAAACAAAGTACTCAATATTATAAAAGAGATAAAAGAACGTTAGGTGGGATCTTTAGAAAAGGGAAGGAACAAACTGCATAGAAGGCAATGGAATTTGTAGGAACAATACATGCAGAATAGTTTACGAGGAGTGAGGTTTGAGGGAAATCAGGAATTGGGCAAAATATGTAATGCTGGACTGAATGATAATTGCTAAAATGTAAACGTGTATGTACACCATATGAAAATTGTGGCTGAAAATTTACTTTTCCATTACTTCGTCATTAGTTAAAACAAAAATTAATAAAAAATGTTAAAAATACAGCACTGAATGTTGAAATGCGTCTAAACCGAGGAATCTATGTGCATCAATGTGTCAATGCAAAGGAAATATGTGTATGCAGTTTAAGAAAAAAAATTTTGGGGCCATGTGATTTATAACCCAACCCCCCTCCCCCTACATAAATTTATACTCAAGCAGGATGTGGCAACCCAATCTAGCACTGATGATATTTGAATCCAATGACGGTCAGCCACATTAATGCCAAATATGCGAGGGACAGGGACTATTGTCAGTGGATCTTCTCCACTTCCTCATAAGGATCTGATGTCTCCAGAGGGATACTCTCAAATTACGCCACTGGCACGTAGCAGGCTGAAGTAGAAAAGATCCACATAGATTCACAAACCAACTCACCAAATACAATATGGCCTCAAAGCATACCTCTCAACTGTCCAGATTTTTGCAGAATGTTTAGATTTTTGCCTTAATTTTTTGTCTGCTCTTCATAAAATTTGTGGTTTTCTGGCAAATCGCTGAGGACTGAAGTCACTAAATAATGACATACATTTTACTTTCAGATTTTATGTCCTCCAGAAAATGTACACTACCAAAAAACTGTGGGCCTTTGCCCTTCCCCTATTATTTTATGCTGTGTCTTGATTTCTTGTGCTAAGAAGTTGAGAGGTATGCCTCAAGGCAATACATGAAATATGCACTGCTGCCCTGGCTATGGAATTCCAACATCCACACACAGGATATGATTGCACACTGACCACTTTCCATATGGAAACTTTGGCCTAGCACCCAGGTCACTTTTTCACCAGATTCTCTATGTGGAGCCCCTCACCCATGGTAACTGCCTTCCAAACTATATATATTACACACACACAGACACACATACACACAATTCCCAGGACAGGTTAGCTGAATTATCCAGTACCCCACAGCTTTCATCCCAGCACTGTAGTGCTGACAACACAATGGATTGACAGAGAGCCATTTGCTATAATGCCACCACTTTTGATCAACAGCCAAAACAAAAAAATGGTAATGTGCAGCTAGACAACCTACAGTTCAAAATACTACCATCATCTCTAAAACAAATAAAAAAAAAACAAATATTAAAAGAATTTTACATAGAAAATATGGACACTAAGCAATACTGATGCAAATGTATTTACCTCTGCATACTTAATTTATAAGAACAGTAAACCAATTAATCGCACAGACAAAGCACTTAAAAGAATGGTTAGCAGAACATTAGAGAGGCAGATGCAGACATCACCTTGCATAGATACAGAGACAAGATCTATAAGCAAGACTGATTTTACACACAATTCAACTTAATATACATCATATTTCCTTCCCATGTTACTTATTTCCAACAAGAACCAGATGTAAAAACTCAATTTCTTCACATGCAATAAAGGCAGCATAAGTAAATACCTAAATACTTCATCTTATGTACTCATAAATATGGGTATTGCTGAACAGATACACATGTGGGTACACAGTTTATAAGTATAGCCTTTGGGCTGGATTCCCTAAAGTTCACGGAAGCTATTTGCAAACACAGAAGCATACTGAATGAAGACTTCATTGCACCTGCTACGTATGCTTTTCCAGAAGACAAGCTGAAGGCAGACCGACTACTTACATATTCAGAGTAGGATAATTAGGGATTACGCACATGCTAGTGTGATTCCAAAACACATCATGTGCACACAATGCAATTCAAGTGCAACAAACTGCCACGCTGATTCAGTTTCAGAAATCCTCAGCACATACATGACAGACCCCAAGGAGTTCATGTGAATACTATGGATCATGGTGAAATCCGTAGCAAAACGAAGGAAAAAAAAACATAACAATGCAACCTGTTGTTAGTATACTGCATCAGGCAGCAGTGACGCAAGCCATAAATCAGGATGTGACTTGTGCACCCTAGAAGGCAGCCAGCTAGAGTCGGAGCAAGGCTGCAACTAAACCAGTTGTCAGACCAGCAAATAAAAATCAACAGATACCATCTGCAATGACCCACCATTCCCAACCAGTAATCAAAGAGCCTCAATCCTCACCACTGGCAACAGCGGGGGGCATACACTGGGAGGATAACAGGTACACACACAGTATTTCCAGATGTAGATCTCTGCATAAAGTGCAATTTCCCTTAAGAACACACAGAGACCACAGTCAGTCTGGGGCTGGTTTCTCCCTTTTCCTCCAGATCCCCAATAAGACTCCCCACTGGCACAGCTATAGAGTTGAGATCTCAGCTGAGTGACCAAGCCAAGACCTCCAGCACCCTCTCTGTCCAACTAGTGCTTTGTGTTCATGCCCAAGTAGCTGACACACACACTCTTTAAGGTTTGGTTTACACACACACACACACACACACACACACACACACACACACACACACACACACACACACACACACACACACACACACCACACACACACACACACACACACACACACACACACACACACACACACACACACACACACACACACACACACACACACCTGGGAAAGGCTGGCACAGGTTTACTAACGATGCCCCCTTCTGCCCAGACTATAAGGTAGTTATCACTGCCACCAGTCACTCCTTATCTGCTACTTTAGGGCCCTTAACAAAGGGTGTCCAATCTTACTGTGTGATATTAATACTAATACAAATGGTAGAGTCACCAAGAGCAAGGCTATTAGGAGTGGCCCACACAGTGTTACCAAATAAATATGCAAGTACTCTCAGAACTTAAATATCTCTACACAGATCAGTCACCATAAAGGTTTTAAATATATTTAATAATAAATGAACAAGATAATACTAAATATATATTCACAGTGACATCAGAGTTCAAAACCACAGTAAATATTTAAAACATTGCAATACATGCTCACACAAAGAAAAACAAAATCTAAACTAAGCTTCACTATATTTCTGACTGAATCTAAGAGAACTATACTATTCCCTGGTAAAATTACTATTAGAGCAAGGCAGATGTGGTGAATGGTTCTTATTGTCAGTTCCAAGACAGACTGCTTTGTCTCTCTCAGAGACTTCTTAAAATAATATCTAAAATATTACTGCGGGGATAGCTTGCAGAATGGCATCATTTCTGGTCATCTGACTTCTAGTTCCCAGGCCAAAACCCTCATTGCTGAAGCCGGCAGTATTTAGCATCTACCTGTAAAAATACTCATACACGGGCTTTTACTCAGATCTTTGTCAGATGCTGGAAGTTATAAAACAATTGCATTCTTTCAATCTTCCAGACTAATAATGGGTTCACTCCAAAGACAATACAGAAAGCTTCCTAGTACAGACTTTGTCTCTCTAGCTGAAGTGAAACCTGTCAGATAGCCTCTTTATGGCCTAGCCTATAAAGTAATTTAGTTTCAGATATTTTTCTAAAGTTTGCTGAATTGAGGCTAACCCTCTGGTTTCTTCTGTTAATATATACATTTAAACAGTTACAATAGTGCATATACATTTCTGTTCTCTTCCCGTTGCACACTGTGGTTACATTTTAACCACAAGCACTTTACGGATACCTTTTCAACACAAACATCTGTACAGAGCAGTTTGATATACACAACATACACTTCGAATACATTTGTAACATAAGCATTCTATATAAATTAGTTTGATTTTCACAAATAACATACAATTATTTACAAAATTCCAGCTAGATGTGCTGGCAGTACCTCCTTTCATCACACCTTCTAGACAGACAAATGGTGCAGGCTGTCTCTAACATGTGTGTACCATACATCTGTACAGAACCTGCGAAGAAACTGCATCACCCTTAAAACTAAAGTGTGTCTTAGTCTGCATGTACATGCATCTGGGACATTCCAGCAACACATGGGGGATGCTATGAGAGTATCCCAGACAGCTTCCAGTCATACCCTTGCAAAAGTCCTGGAAGCAATGTGCAGCAAGGCAGATGACTACATATACTTCCTATACATACCCATGAAGCGGAGAAATGTAATGCACCGGTTCTACGACATTGCAAACTTCTCCCATGTAATCGATAGGTATATGTGTGAATTCTATTGCACCAAGACACCAGTACATTCAGAAGCAGAACGATACATAAACAGAAAGGGATGGCCATCCATTAACTGCCAAATGGTGTATGCAGTAGATGGCAGCATAACAAACATCATGGCAACACACCCAGGAAGTGTCCATGATGCTGCCATTTGGAGGGGAAAGTGGACTCACGGCTGCATTCCGGCAAGGTAAAATTCCTGAAGGATTGCTTCTGGGTAAGTACAGGAACACAGCTAGGATGTAAGTTAAAGATTCCCTCTCAACAATGTCCAGTCTGAACAAAAGTGTTCTTACTTCCAGGTGACAGTGGTTATCCGTTAATGATCTCGTACTGTGAACCATCCAACCCTGCACAGGAGGCCTAAAATAGAGCACAGACAACAACCAAAACACAACAGAGCATGTCTGGTGTATTAAAAGCTATGTGTAGATGTCCGGACACATCCAGAGTGCACTGCAATACAAACCTGAGAAAGCAGCATAGAATGGCGTGTGCCATGCTGCACTACATGCTAACCTGACCACATGGTGGTCCTTCCAGCTACAGGTGTGGGTGAAATGCCCCCAGAACCACAAATGTTTGAAGAGGACATCCCACACATATTGGAGGAGGAACAGAAGGCCATGGGGGCAGAAGTCACAGGCGTAGGGAACATAGGGTGCAACCACAAGTGCAGGCCCAGGCTACACAGCAGCATCTGACCCAGACATTTGAGTCATGGCAAGCCACCTATATATGAGTTCACAAAATGAATATTAATGTTCAGTTGTTGCACCACTACAGCAGCACACAATGCATCTAATAGCAAGTACCCACCAGATGTGCACATTGATTACACATATGCAAATGTGTCAAAAAAAAAGAAGCTCAGTCCACAGTCAACATAGATATGCATACAAACCAGTGTTACCACTATATGGTAAACACTAATGGACACAGATCAGTGCTACACTTACATATATGTACAATATCATAAAAAAAGAAAAATAATGCATGACATCATGCAGACAGTTTCATTTCAGGAACACATATCACAATACAGTGATGTATGACACTATGTTGAGATCAAGCAGCATGACTGCAAAGTGAAGGCCTTGTGATTGTCAGGACCTCAGCAAATCTACCGCAGTTGGCATCTGTGTAGGTTGGACTATGGACAGGGATTCCTGATGGGCAATAGTGGTTCTGTAGACAAGTGGCCTGTCTCTCACAGATTGCAATCTGCCATGCATAATCATGGAACACAAAATCCTGCTTGTAGTATGAGACTGCTGCAGTATCTTAGAGGCCAGGGTTTCCACTGACTGTGCCACAGCTAGCAGACTCTCATTCTGGTAGTCAATGGAGCAATAATCTCAATGCATGCACTCCTGCCCTTCATGCATGACATGTAACTGGTCTGTCACATGATCTGTGGCACTGGCAAGAGCAGGGACATCGGAACAATGCCATAGCTGTGACTGTTCATCTGCCTACAGCAGGAGGCTGGATATCACATCACTGAACTTAATATTTATCATATACCTCTTTTGTCAAACTCACTTTGTTGAAACCCCTTTTTGCCAAATGATCATTTTAGCAAATAATTTTCCCAGGAAAAAGAACCTGTAGTCCCACTATCGATTGTCACAGAAAAGCACAAAATGTAACCCCGCCCCTCACACACACACACACACACACACACACACACACACACACACACACACACACACACACACGCGCACATGCACCCCATCTAAATATACCAACACTGAGATAGCACTACACTGGGGGAAAGGGCAAATTCCCAATCATGGCCCACTGCATCTTTTCCCTGGGAAAATATTTGCTAAATGATCACTCGACAAAAGGGGTTTTGACAAAGTGAGTTCAAAGAACAGGTATTCGGTAAATAGTAAGTTTGATGATGTGATATAGACCTGGAGGCAGACACCCTCTGATACCTAGCCATGTACAACAGCTGCTTGACTATGTCTACGGCAATGACCTATATCTGGTTGTTGTATGGATCTGCCAGCAGCAGTCCTCTCAACAATGGTGTGTTGGCCAATGACCTCACCCTGTTCAACATCCACTGTGTCATCATCCTCTGAATGCATCAACAAGTGGACCTCCACATCTGAGGATACATCTATTGCAATGTCAGTGCCAACTTCAAGGATCAACCCTCCGAAGAAATCAAGGTCCTCTGGAACAGGTCCCATACTACTAGGCTGTGACACATCATGAACAACATCATGATCACTGGATGGGCTACTGGATGATAAAGACAGTTGATGTACTACAACATAATAAAGACACAGATCAGGATAATGTGCCTACAACACATGATGAATATAAAAAGACAACTGGCATATATTTTACTGCAATGTTACAAATACTATGGACTTCATTTGAATTCTACTGTATGTTTCATGGAATGTACATACCATGACAATAATCTATAAACATGGCTAACGTACACAATATATGTGATGCACAAGACAAAAACACAGCTAGCAAAAACGTATGGTATGTAGTAGTTGTTCCACTGTGCTGAACTTCAACTAGTGTAGGAAAAAAAAGACATTAACAATTACATCATTCACAACATTTAACAGGTGAAGACAGTTAAAACATACAGAATGTGTGACATCCACATATCACTTGTATGTGCACTTCTTGTGTAGAAGTTGTGGTTTGTACTGTGAATTCTGCAGTGGAAGTAAAGATAAAGACAACACAGTCACAAAGTTAGCTACACTAATACTGACATCATCATATATACATCACTGTAATATTGACTGTAAATGCTCACATGATGGACATTGCAAATGTACACCTGAAGGCCCTGTATTGAAAAAGATTCACAAAGATGCCAGGCATCATGTGTGCTACTCATTGCTGAAAGCTCTGACAATGTTACTGTAACATATCTGGTCTTTTTGCAGATGATCCATAAATCCTCCTCTATATACTGTTATCATTTGCAGTGGAAGTCTGTCTGCAAAACTACATATGGGACTGAACCAAAATATATAGAAAAACAACATCTGTATGCATAAATTTCCAGACAAGACTCCGGTAACCTTTAACAAATTTTGTTAAACTTAACATTTTGAGCAAATGACTTTAAAGATGATCATTTCAAAAGCTAAATGTTTAACAGATGTACTAATTACAACTACAGAACTTTTACCAGTTGCCAATATACCTTGCACTCAGACTCACAGAATCAAAATGCACCTTGTGTGCACACAGCTTTAAGTACTATATGCGCCATACAT
Organism: Protopterus annectens; assembly: GCF_019279795.1. NCBI lineage: Eukaryota > Metazoa > Chordata > Ceratodontiformes > Protopteridae > Protopterus > Protopterus annectens. The sequence goes on from NC_056731.1 coordinate 1,111,280,382, forward strand.
AATTAATAAGGTTAATTAAAATGCAAGTTATTGGAATCATATTCGCTCAAATCCACGTAAATTGCAGTCATGTGCAAAAAAACTCAGATGTCCTGGGTAAACACCCAACTGGTATCAATAAATGTTATGTGTGGCCCCTCCCTGTTATCTTCCAATAATCTTAGAACATGACATCACCACCACTTTCAAATACTGATTTTGATGCATTTACTTATCAGACCATTGTTCATTATGAACTGAATGGTACCTGACTGCGCATTTCTGTTTTTCAGATGTACATTGATTGAAAATTGTGACAGCAACTTGAAGGAGGCTGTGATATGTCCGTGCACCCAACTGGACTGATGAGGAGCCAACGCACATGTTGACTATATACACCAGATTGTAGCAGCATATGACAGCCAGACCTAAGAACTCCACTATGATCAATGTGGAGAAGCAGATGCTAGGGAGCATCAAGGGAGGACAGGGATCAACAGTACTGGAGTGTAGGTTCGTCACCACTAAGATAACCTGCATTGCAGGGATGCAGCAGAGCTCTGAAGGAGGGTCGACAAGACGAGGAGACAGCCCATACATCCCTACAATAAGTACCAATATCCTATGCATTCCTTAGTGCTCCTACAGATTTTACAGATATTTGACCAATATAGAGCATATAAATATTTTAGAACCAAGTTTTAATCTGATGTGAAAATCGGGCTCGTTGGGATAATTCAGAGGACTCTGTACATACTGCCCTCTTGACTATGGGTTTAATACCCATGTTATTTTAGTTAATAATCAAATAATAACCTTAACTATGTCCTTTGAAGATGTACATATGTTTCACATAATCTAACAACATAGTTTCACATAGCCACTGTCCTTGTGCATCACTGACGTCTATAGCGACTAGGCTGCATGGCTGCAAATTTCGTAGTTTTACATTATACTCCCACTCTAACACCTATTGGATGATTACAGGGGTGGAAGACAAACACATATATAACTTAGTTACATCATTCTTCATACCCAAGTGCATAGACAACTTTATTTAAAGCAAAAATTAATGTCTGTACCATTAGTCAAACATTTTGTTAATTATGCATTGATAGCTGTTATGTCTTCAGTATAAGAGGTGTTAAAATTTTACGTATTTCCCAGTATTGTGCTGTTCATCGCAGGAGTTTTGAGAAACACCTGCAGTACTTGTCTGCAGTGATAGCCTGGTTCAATGTTAGCTCGGCCTGTATAACTGGCCAGCATGCGCACATTTTTTGCATCTTGTAGGTTCCAAACCACATAGTGGAAACCTATTACCTTGCTTAACTTCACCTGTATCATTTTATTAAAATCCATATTGCAACAGTTTATATTAAGGTTTATGCAAATAAAGCCATAATCCGTAACAGCCTAATAGTTGCTTTAGTTGCTGAACAACAGTATTTGAAGAGCAATACTTGTTTGTTTATGAGTAGTATGCACTGGTTGTTAGCTCAGGTTTTAAGGATGCAGGGTAGCATATCTACATTGTGTGGGTTGTGTGTTTTGAAAGGGGACACAAACTGTTATATTGATTTCATATACCAATAGCATTATTTTAACACAGCATTTTACCCTTATTTTTGAGCATTGTTGCTAATAACTCGGTCATCTGAATTCCTACTGCTATATCCGTAATCTGTAACATTCTGTTAACATCAGCCAGTTAACTGTAAGGACAGTACATCTTGATAAATCCTGTTATATATGTCTGGGCAACTTTTAGGTTAATATTGCAATATTTTTTAAAAACGCAATGAATGATTGTTTTGTCATGAAATACTGAAGTCAGTGGTAGAAAAGAATCAACCTATAAATTTAAGGATTGTAATGGGCACACTAATAGTTACATACATCTTCCTTACCCTTTATTTGCATTTAAATACTAATGTGCAATTTAACAAGGAATAATGGTGCTCACACATACCTTTCTGTGTCTATAAGGTACAGCAACAGGTATGGTTCTGTTCACAAAAGCTGTATGGTGCAGGACACTGTTAGACTGTCTGAGGAATGGATTATCTCAATTACTGTTAATGTTTCAGAACACAGTGCTGACATGAATGTAATTTAGCTATATGAACAGCACGTTTGTAGTCTGCAATCCTAGCTCCACATATATGATAACAATACAAAGTCAGAGATGAAGTACAAATTAATACAGCAAACAGTATATTATATCACAGTGCGATGAGAAGTACAGAAGTGCACAATATAGACTGTACAGTGTAAAAAAAAAAAAAAATATATGTATTGAGTAAAAAAGTGCAGTAATACATATACAGTTATATACATACATTTAAAACATCTCTAAATAATAGAACAACTTATCCTTCAACAGAAGATAAATTGAATACCAGTTCATTCATCTGTTCCTCATTCTCATGCCAGAGCTACAAACACATTATCCTAAAACAAGAATATTCTTATTAGAACATCCCCCATCAGGATATCATCATCACATTCTCTTTTCGAAGCCTGGAAAGCATGCTTTTAAAGTTAAGATGTGTTAGGTGTGCAGATAGGTCTAAAGGTTAGAGTTTGGACATAGGTTGCATCGACAGGTTTGAATCTCATATCCTCCAGTCTGTGCTCAAAGATGTTAACACTCAAATGGTACAATACCCCAACTGAGTATTGTACTTATCTAACATTCTTCAAAAGAGCAATCTACATTTTTTGTGAACTATTTGTCCTCATTATTTGAGGAATAATTCATTTTCAAACAAAAGACTGCAGTCAGAACAGAGCAAAGTGCATCGAGTGGATGCATATTTAAAGAGTAGTGGAGGGAAGAGAGGTATGTTGAATATTTTACATATATTATGAATGGAGATGCATATTCCACTGTTTTCAGGCCTGTAATTTTCCAAATTACATGTTTATTGTTTATAATGCAGGAATGCATCAGTAAGGTAAGTGAAATCAGCAAATGATAGTTGTCATTACAGCTGTGTACAAAACTTAGTGTTGATGTATTTTGTAGTTTGGATCCATTTTATCAACTCAAAATATTTTAATAAAACATCTACAACCTAAATGACAGTTTGTTGTGTATATCTGTTTTTTTCAGGTGAATGCTTTACCTACAAGTGTTATGACTATTGTTTATGATGCATGGTTTGTTTTTTGCAGACTGTGTGGCATGGCTTTCAGTTAAACATGGATAGTGCACCTGCCTCACACCCCATGGGTGTGTGTGTAAAAACACTTTTATAGCCTAGGTGGACTGCCACTTGAGCAGGTACCCATTTGATAGCAGCAGTTCATAATGAGCACAACATGTAGGTCAACACTGGTTTTATTTCTGCCTCCAACCCTTTGATTGACCATTGCTATAGGTTAGGATGACTGTCACTTGAGAGGGTACACATTTAATAGTTCATAAATCAGAAAGCATGAACTAAAATATTTGTTTTGTAAGCTTTCTGATCCCAGGTTGTTTCTGAAGAGAATGCATTCAACTGTACACATGCAGTACTATTATTAACATGAATATTACATTCCAATATGTCTACAGTTGCTTTGATTGAACATATCACATGGAGTACAATACTAAAAGCATTAGATTAATGGGTGTTCAGCCAACTACCATGCTGCCTGTCTCAAACAGTTATCCTGTGGTGTGTCTATTGACCACAATAGTGTCCAATAGGTTTTTCCTCATGTATGCAATGGCATACATCATAGAATGCAGATAGTAAACACCATTTGTTGACCATTCATACATTTTTACAAAGCTAATGATGTGCGTGTGTCTAAACATATGGACATTTTCAGGAAATAATACAGTTGTCCTTTTTAGGAGTATGAGGAGATGTAGTGCCATGGGTAACTCTGTCCATAATGGATGTGGCTCAGACCCTGTGTACATTTTCATCATGCATTGTGCTCTGTCCTGCTTGATAGTCATGACATTGTGCTTTCTTTTCTGTTGGGTTTTGCAATTCATGTTTATAAAGCATGGTACCCAAGAATGTCCACCAAAGACACGACGTGCATATGCTAGGCCACTGCCTGAATCATCCGAAGAAGACTGACCATAATGACAAAGATGATGAGGAGCCTAGACCCACCCCTGCCCAAAACATCCTTACTGCACCCGGGAGGAGATGTCACCACAGCCATGATAGAGAGGAATTTTGGGAGGAGATGGGGGGTGGGTCATGACCGGAGTGTTTCAAACACAGATGAGGGGCATGATGAGGATCTTCTTCAATGAGATGGCACAGGCTATGTGGGATTTGTTCAGGATGATAGCTCGTGAGACCATTTGGGAGTCAGATCCACATCAGTTTGGTCCCAATGGGGTGGTAGGTATCTGAGTGCTCCACTTGTGTTCTGTTGTCAACATGGCAATTGAGATTTAATTGATTGGGACTGTATATGCACACTTGTGCATGCATAACATGCATCTATCATGCAACATTTGTTTTCAACGTATGTATGGCAATCATTAACATTTTATACTGCACAGCTCTCAACTGTCCAGATTTTTGCAGACTGTCCAGATTTTGCCTTATATTTTTAGTCTGGCCTTCATAAAATTTGTAGTTTTCTGACAAGTATTTTAGGTTTGAAGTCACTAAATAATGACAGTCATTTGAGTTTCAGACTTCAAATCCTTCAGAAAATGCATGCTAACACAAAACCTTTTATTTTAGCAACTAAGTCTATAAGAGAAATATTTAAATTTTGTCCCTACTTTTGTGCCATTGCTCCCTCATTTTTGGGGTTGTCCAGATATCTTCTGCTAAGAGATTGAGGGGTTTGCATTACACTGATCACGCACATTCAACTATCCATGCTTTGTGGCAGTTAACTTGTTGATAGTACCAAAAACAGGCAGTCTGTAAATGTATCTTACTGGGATGATAGACAACATATGTTGTCCATAGTTCAACACTAACAGGGCCTTACACCTTGGACGTCTGTTTTGCCATATCAGGTATGTGCAACATACAGACATGTCATTCACCATGGTCTTGGATTCCAGTTGTCATGATGTCCAACTCTCATGATATGGTGTTTTGTCATGGTTTGGCAATGCTAATGCCATGTATACATTTATAACTTGTCAATGTGCAGTCCTCCTTATCTTACTGCATCTAACAGCAAGGTAAAGTTATTTTGCACACAATGTTACAACATTCTTTCAAAGTACATTACATGTTTGTTGTATGGAGCATTTCCACACCCATGATGTAGTGACAGTGGTATACATCTTCCATAAACAGATGTACACAGTCAGATAGATATTGACACAGAAATGTACCTCTGACAAGTGAGCATTCAGTGATGTAATGCTGCTGTGCTGTAAGGATGCTCACAGGGGTGTCCTCTGCTCTGTAATAAGCAGTGTTGTTGATATACACATGCATTTATTTGACATTTGCATGTCAGTCTATATATAGGTGATACATTTGCATGACAGTATGTGTATGTGATTGCAATTTTTAACTTACTTAGCTATGCATGCTGATGTGACATGATTGCACATTATTGTGCATGTGTTTTATACATGTCTAGTTTTGTGGACATCAGCAGTCTATCTGGCCATTTGACATACATTTTCAATTTGTTTAAATGCAAGTCTTTTAAAGCACCCGGTACACTTTACAAATGCATTTGCACTGTGTCAACTTACAGTGTCCTGTTTCACCATGATGTGGTCCCAACTTGTCCACCTCTTTCCCACCTTAACATTTACTGCAGGTATGTTTGCCTTTGTCAAAACTCGCATCCACTGCCATTTCTTAATTTGACTCAATGAGCATATGACATGTATAGCCATTTTACAATGCGGGATATGTGTACATTACATGTCATTGGTGTATGTATGTGTACTGACCTTGATTTGATGTACATTCCATTTATGCCACTGACACACATACATGTACACCTGTGTGCTCCCCTTGATGTGGTGTATGTGTGTAAAATACACATTCCATTACACATTTGTTTTAGTTGTGTACACCTACTTGTGTATGTAGCAGCCTTTACTGCTCTTCTGCAGTACTTCTGTTTGGCACTATGCTTGACTGTCTGCCTTTCATATGCATGGCTGTGGGTTTTGTTCTGTCTTCTGAAGTTATGTACCACTGCTTGACCTGCATTTGCTCATCTGTGATGTTGCTTGGCTACCACCGGCACTGCTGATGGACCCTTTGGATATATATTTATTCATCCAGTTTGCACTGTGATCCTTATTTATTACCCTACAACACACATTTATCATTGGTCATACACAGTCAGGTATGAATGTCACAAAGTTTGCAACATGTACTATCATGACAGTGCATAGGTAGACTTGTTTTTCTGCATTTCACCATGGTTGGTATACATCCCAACCCTATTTGACATCCTTCCATTGCCCACGTTGTGCAATGTGCTGTCTGTATAACTTACTGTTTTCCAACCTTTGCCTTCTCTTGTGCCATTTGTTCTATGGGTATTCCTGCTGAGGTTAAATTCACCTCCTCTCCCCATGTTTAAAAAAAAAAAAAACACAAAAAAGGGGGAGCTATTTCCATAAAAAAAATTGCCCTTGCCCCTCATATTTTCCTGTTCCTGGATCCCTCTTGTTTGTCCCTTCTCTCTACCCATAGCTAACATCTTCTGCTCTATCTCCTAATTTCCTTGGACGTGTGAGTTACTTGAGTTCCCCACACAGGTCCTGAACCCACTGTTAGCAGCTGTTAGCTATGGCAATAAGGACGAGATTGCCCTTTGTCTTTAATTTTTTTTTTTTTTAATTTACAGATTCTGATGGAATGGATAAATCAAAGCAGATTTCCTTAATGCTACATGTATTATGTAGATATGTGTAGTTTTCTCAGAGTTTAATGTAATGAGTGAGGTTAATATACATGTATTACAGGGTCTACATCACATAATCGAACATCCAAATACTCGACTTTCATATGGTTGAGACCATATGATCGAACATTTGGATGTTTGAAAATGTGACAAAAAAAAAAAAACTAAACAGTGCTAGCAGGGGCACAAGTCCCGCCATACCCCCCACCCCCGGCTATTTAAATATACCAACTATGAGATTGCACTACATTGTGGTAAAGGGAAATCTTCCCGTTCTGTGCTCTACGGAGATCCCCATTCAGACCGGTCGAGCTTTTAAAAGATCGATCATATGGTGTCGGCCATATGAAAGTCGAGCTTTTAATAGTTCAACCATCTGAAGGGGACCCATACTACAAATAGCTATACAGCTCTGAAGCATGTATTATACGTTAGTGGATGGCATACAGAAATATCTGTGATTGTCTAAGAAGTGTGTGTACTCCTGCAAATTTATGTTACAACTGCCATGCAGATTACTTTGGAAAACTTAACATTTTTAAGTGTGTGTGTATTTTAAAAAAAAATCACCATTACGGAGTTAATAACATTCCATAGTTATTCATAACATTACTGTACAGATTTTGTTATCTTTCTAAACAACGATCGGGATTCTTGATTTTATAATCTTCCCATTTGTTTGGTACTGTATAACATTATTTGACAACCATTTTTTATAATCAAGGATTACTTGCACATTTTCACTGTGTGCAGTTGGAATTGTGGACCTCCATTGTGCACAGAGTTATTCTGAGTATCTCAAGTGTACATTAGCATATTATAATGTTTATTCTTCAACAAACATCTTTATTAAATTATCACATACGGCATAGGCAAGCTTACATTTATATAACTGTAACAAACATTGACACCACTGTAGTTGCAACATTACACATCACAGACACCACTGAAACAGATGTAGTTGTAAATATTACACACATAATCTATCCAGTCATTGTCAGTTAAGCATTATATGGCTCATTCAAATCCAGCCTCTTAAACCTTGTTCCTTCTCTGCATATATTGTTCCCACAATTACCATTTTTTCCTATGTAGTTTGCTCCTTCCCTTTTCTAAAGATCCCAGTTCCAGTTGTTTTATCTCTGTTACTACATTCACTATTTCTAGTAAAGTTGGTCTAGACTTTGATTTCCATTTTATAGTAACTGCTTTTTTGGCAGCCACCACTATTAGACTAAGCAAGGCTTTACTATATCTAGGCAATTTAGATTCTATATCATAGCTCAAAAGTATTTCCCTAGTCAATCCAATCCGCTCAGCCAGCATTTCCAATAGAGCAGTCCACAGGGAATCCAAGTCTGCCAGCTCATTACACTCCCAAAATATATATTCCCAACCACCTCCTTCTTACCCATCACACCACAAACATTTGCTATCCACCCGAGGAAAAATTCTTTGGAGCCTACTTGGGGTAAAAAATAAATAAATAAACCTATGTAAACACTTCCAGGCAAAGATCCTAAATCTTCTAGACTTTGTTGCATATTTGGGAGATAAACATACATCCCCCCATTGTCTCTTTGTGAACTGTTTATCCAATCGCTCTCTTCCCAATCATTTCTAAGCTCCTCTGATTGATTCTTATACTTATCATGCAATATTTTATATGCTTTACTAATTATCCCTTTTTTTAATGACAGCTTCTGTTCTAAACTCTATTAAACACTCTATCATTGCTGGTCTTTCATTTAGCACGCCCCTATTTCTTTCTCATTGCCTATACTCAGATATCAGTCTGACAGGGAAGGCAATCTCTAACCTGCAATCCAAATAAATTATTGGCCTCTTCCCAGTCTATTACATTTCCCTTTCTAGTTAATTGCTCCCAATACCTTGGCTCCTTTGTCAAGTTTTCTCCAGTAAATTCCAGCCCCTCTTACCTATTATCTGTATCCCTAACCACAGTCATCCTATCTTTTCTCCATTTTCATGCTAGTTTAGTTCTTGGAATACTCCCTGCTCCTTTAGGAATATAATACTCTTGTTAATTTTTAGGATCATAGGAAGTTACTAGGCTATTGGCCCTGAGGCCCTTACAAGCCTAGCCAAGAATTTATCCCATGTTCCAACAAGTCAGCACCCTATGCCGCTGTCTAGCAGGGACATGGGTGGAATCCCAGGGGTGTATTTTCTGTTCCCCATCCAGTTATTCAGGTTGCGCTTAAAAAATTTTAATGAGGTACTCTGTTTTACGTGGAGAAGGAGTCTATTCTGCAAAAGGGGGGGTCTCTGGGACACAAATATGTCCCTCCAACAAGTCCTATTGATGTCACAGACCAGGCTGAGGTCTCGCGTGCGGGTTACTGGAGTGGAGCTCAACTTGCAGATATGCAGCAATCCCATCAGGGCGGGGTCTGATATTGCTTTATATGCCAGACAGAGGTCACCTCTGAGAAGTCTGTAGGAGACTGAGTAGAGGGACAGGACTTTTAGCCTACCTGTGTAGGGTAGATGTCTGAGGCCCTGGATTCTCTGGGTGCGGAATCTCTGTGGTCGCTCTAGCTGCTGCATGTGCTTTGTGAGGTACATGCCAAAGGGGCACTGTATTCAATAATCGGTCTTGTAATGGAAGAATACAAGGACATTATGACCACCTTGTCTCTGGATGAAATACCCTTACTAATGAGCTGGGCCATGTAGAAAGCTTTCCATACGATGGAGGCAATATGGTGGTCAAAAGTCAGTTTGCTATCAACCTGGATTCCCAAGTCCCTTACAACTGATTGCCAAAAAATGCATCATCATCCCTTTTGGGAAGAATGATGTTCCCACAAATTATCACACTGATAATAAGGCACTAAGCACGCTTTTAGTTTAAGGCCATGTTTCTGGCACCAGTCATTTGTTTGGGTGAGACCCTCTTGGAGGATGTCTACATCACTAGGGTAACTGATGACAGCATCCAGCTTGCCGTCATCTGCAAACCTGGTCAGCCATAGCCCACTAGATTTGGTCTGCACCTCTGAAAAGTATAATCCCAAACAGCAGAGGTCCAAGACCGATCCCTGGGGTACACCGCTTGTTATGGGTCTACTACTTGAGGTGGCTTCCCCTATTTTGATGAGGTGGCTTCCAGTATTTTGACTAGGTGGGTTCTATCAGTGAGCCAGTTTGTTACCTATCTGGTAACATATGGATTGATGCCTAGTTGAGAGAGTTTTATCTATTATACTAGAGTGGGGAATAGTACAGAAGGCCTTGGCCAGGTCAAGGTAGGTGGTGTGCACTGTCTTACCCTTGTCTATGGCCTTGGTGACTGTCTCAAAGAAGTCAACCAAATTTTACAGACATGACCTCCCCTTGACAAAACCAAACTCTGTGGGATCAAGTGTTTGGAGTTTTCCAATGTCCTTGTTAATGAGGTCCATAATAATCCAACTCAATGGCCTTGCAGATCAGGCTAGTTAGGCTGATGGATCTATAACTTCCTGAATTGGTGGATGCTCCACCTTTGCGCAAAGGGATGACAGTAGCTGCCCTCCACTAGGCTGGGATCAAGCCGGTACTCAGGTTTTGGTTGAATAGGGTGCCTAATGGTGCTGCAAGTTGCTGCCCAAGTTCATGTAGGATGCAGCCTGGGATGCTATCGGGTCCCATGGAGGCTGTATTTTTTTGCCTTTGAGAGGGCAGCAATGACTTGCTCCCTAGAGATAAGGAGAGGGGGGCAGGTACTGGAGATGTCCTGTTTTACTGATGGGAGGTACAGAGAAGTGAAGTTTTCACTGAACCTGTCTGCCAGCAGGTTGGCTATATCTACAGGATTTGTGTATGTGGTGTCCTTGACCAACAGTTCTGAGCAGATCTGGGTGCTTCCCTTGACACTGTGGACATATGTGAAGAAAGCCTTATGATTGTCTTTAGTGGATGTGGCCAGTTTGGGCTCTAAGTTTACTTTTGAGGATTTCACTAGTGCTCTTATTTGCTTGTTCAGCCTAAGGAGAGATTGCTTCCAATTAATCACCTGCCCCTTCTTGGTCCTGGACAGCAATTTTTTCCTTTTATTATAGAGTTTATTTATTGTAGATGTTCACCAGACAGGTTTACTCTTCCTTGAGGAGGATGATTTTGTCCTGTCTGATATTCCTGATTCCATGCAGCTATATAAATGCACATATAGTACTTTGGTGTAAGTTTGGACATATGTGCCAGTTTCAGTGGAGGGGGGGGGCTGTGAAGCTGTTTATACCTTCCCTCAGGAGGTTGTAATCAGCTTTGGAGAAGTTTTTTTGTTTAACCCTAGTGGGGGGGGGGTGGTCAGGGGAGATGGTGACTTCGAAAGTGACTACTTTGTGGTCGGATCTTACCAGGGATGATGACATTGTAGGGATGCTGCAGTGGTTACTCATGTTGGTTAATACAAAGCCCATCATATTTTCACCTCTTGTGGGGGTATCAACCAACTGATCCAAGGCATTTGCATTGAAGAAATCAAGGCATCTCTGGGCATTTGTGTTTTGGCATGAGTATTTCTTCCAATCTATAGCTGGATAGTTAAAGTCACCCAGGATCAGAGTAAAGGGTAGAATCTTAATAGATTTGAAGAGGTCCAGACAGGTGGAGTGGCCATCTTGAGTCTGAGTTGGAGGTCTGTAGCTAGCCATGATTTGAATAGGGGTCTTATCAATTGTTAACTGCACCTGGAGCATTTCCTGAGCATCACACTGTCTGACCAGCCTAGAGGTGTGTATGTCTTTTATATATATTGCAACTCCACCTCCTTTTGTTTTGCTGCCCACTGCTAGGGATCTGAATGAATGATAGGATGAGAAACCTGGTATGGCTGGGGTGCTCTCCGCAACTTTGAACCAGGTTTCTGTGACTGCACAAATGTCAGCTTCTTCCAGGGTTAAGAATGCTTGCAATGAGTGCAGTTTCATGTTTAGACGTCTAGCAGTTAGCAGCAAGACCTTTAATTTACGTTTTGATTTTCATGTTGGTACTTTTGACCTCATGGCATTGCCATGTTGTCCTTAACAGTCTGCATCCAAAATCTCAGTCTCTCCTTATTTCTTGAGCTTCCCCCTGTATCTCCATAATTCCTTTCCACATTGAATTATAGTTATCTTCCTGTGCTATGTATAAAACCTGTACCCGTGTTGCTCTAAAATCCCCCTCAAATTGGGTAATCCTAGTCCGCCTTGTTCTACTGGAAGAATTAGCTTATCCCACTTGACCCTTGCTGTCTTCCCTTCCCAGATAAAATCCTTCAACTTTCAATTGCGATCCACAGCTTCACCTCTGGTTGATAAAAATATGCCCAATTTGTGTACAAGACTAAAGAGACTAAAAACATTTTAATTGCTTGTATCTTAGTATCCACATCCATATAACAAAGCTTCCAGTTTCTCAATTTGTGTATCATCTTCCATTTAGTTTCTTCCCACATATCCTTAGCTGCCACAACAGAGCCATTTCTAATCCATACTCCTAAATACTTCATTTTATCTTGTCCCCATAAATATGGATATTGTTTGACCAATTTGTGTGTTGGTACATAATTTACCACTATTGCTTTTGTTTTAACTTCATTAATTTTGTATCCCGAGAAGATCTGAAACAGTCTTAAAATGTTCCACAACATTGCAATGTCTCTTTCTGATTATATCATGCATAAAATAATATCTGCAAATAGACCCAGCTTTTCCTGACTACCCTACCAATTATATCCTTGAATTTCTGAGTCCCTTATTTTCTTTGTTGTTTGCATTATATTTAGAACCACTGGTAAAAGGGAAAGCAGACAACTCTGCCTGGTTCCTCTACTCAAGCAGAAGTTATTAGAGAGGCCCCCACCGACTTTAATTGTTTTGCTTCTGATCCCTCACATATACTCCTAATTAACCTTATAATTGTATCAGGGAAAGCAAATGCTTCCATTGCCCTGCTCATGATGTTCCAGTCAACTCTGTCAAATGCTTTCTCTACATCAAGACCCACCAATAACAGTGGTATTTTCTTATATTCTCTTCCTCTGGATAATCAATGTTCTGTTAATATTGTCAATTGTTTGCCTCCCCTCCACAAAACCACAAAGATCCATATCTATCAATTTTGGTATCATTTCTGCCATTCTTTTAGCTATTATAGATAAACTCTTTATAATCATGCTTTTGTATTGAAATGGGCCTGTATGAAGCTGGATTCGATGGATTTTTACCCTCTTTAGGTATTACTGTTACCAGCACCTTCTTCCAGGAAGCTGGTGCTTTTCCTCCTCTTAAAATACTGTTAAACAAAACCTTCCAGATCTTTATCAGTTTTTTCCCCTCCTAGCTTCCAAACCTCCACAGGAATACCATCTGTTCCTGGGGACTTTCTTGTAGATTGGTTATACATAGCCATTTTTATCTCATCTCTTAGTATCCTGTTAGTAATTGAGCCTCATCTACCTCTAACCTTGGCATATTTAAGTCTTCCATAAACATTTCCATTTGTACCTTTTCTTGGATTTCCATATTTCTCTGCTTTATGCAGACTTTCACAAAATTTCCAAAATATTTCTAATACTTCTACAGGATCTCATTATCTTGCTTGTTATAGGGTCCCTAAGCTTGGTGACAGCCCTTTCCATTTTCTGTTGCCTGAGCCATTGTGCCAAAAGCTTTTGTGCTCTACAATTATCAAAAAAAAAACAGTTGCTTAACAGCAATCTTTATAAACTCTTGCATATTAAATTGAGGTAATCCCTTAGGTAGGTACTAGGCTATCGGCCCTATGTAAGCCTAGCCAACAAGGTTCCATGGCTTACGCCACCCAAGAAAGTTATCCCCGGGGTGTATTTCCTATAGGTTCATAGGTAGGTTCTAGGCTATCGGCCCAAGGGCCTACCTTATTTTCTCTTTAGCATTCTGCAGTTGCTTCCTCTCTTGTTCTGAGACATTTCCCCTATTTTGCAATACTTTAACATTTGTCAGTCCCTCTAAATAATTATTTCTTCTTAACCATATCTCCCTTTCCTTTATATCCAGCCTAGGCTTAAACTCCACTTTAATTTTATCCCACTCCCTAGCTAGAGTTTCAGAAGTAAATTCTATCTTCTCTAGTAGCTCCTGAATTAATTCCCAAACCCATTCCTTAAATTCCTCTGTTTTCAGTAGATAGGTGAGAAAGCGCCAGTGTCTCATGTTTACTCCATTACCTTGCATTTTTATTTCAGTTATTACTGGCGCATGATCTGAAATAGTTATTGGGTGAGTTTCAAGACCTTCAATTAAATGCACATTCCTGTGAGATATAAATTCTAACTAGCCTAGCCCAGTTTTTGTATCTTGGGGAATAATATGTAAATTCACTCTAAACTCCCTAGTACTGAATTTACATCTTTCATGCCAAACATTTTCATAAATGTCTTCAAAAATCTACCCTCTTTTGTTACATTTCCCATCTAGCCCCCCAGACACATCTTCACTGTTGCAAACCCAATTCCAGTCTCCACCTATAAGTAATATTCTTTGCTGAAAGCCGATTATTTCTCCCAGAATTTTCTTAAGCTCCATTATAACAGTTTTAGGTGGAATGTAAATGCATGCCACTGTAATCCTCCTTCCTTGCCAGTAGCCTCTTAGTACTATAGATCTTCCATCACTATCTTTTTTCCCCCTCTTCTATTACTAGTGGAGCTCATCTTGCAATTAATATAAAGTACTCCTCTTTTTCTTTGCCTCAGATATTCTGCTGAATAACCATCCTGAAAACCTTTCTTTATGAAACTCGCATGTTCAGTTCTTTCCAGGTGTGTCTCCTATAGCATAACTATTTGCACTATACATTTTTAATGTAGTTCACTACTCTTTTTATATTTATCTGTACGACCATTCAGACTTGACAGACCTTACAGAAAGCATCATTTTCTTATATAGTTATTATTACCACCTTTTATGTACGACTGCTTTTTTGTTAAATGTCTAGTTCCAACTTTTATGTTACATGCATATACTGTTCGGCAGGTTGGTCTTTTACACAGTTGTTTCTTGTCATATCCATTTGCGCCTATGCCACATCTTACATAACTTTGTTTTTTTTGAAAGCCCTCAAAATAAACAAACCCCCAAAACCTATTAACAATAACACACAAAACTATATACATCTTTAAATATTGAAGTTTTTGCTTCCTAATATTAGAACAAAAGTTTTGAGTTGACAACCACACAGACAGGCTAGAGTTAACCAAAAAGAAAGGTTAGTCATGCTGAGACACATGGAACAGCTTGTACCATTAGTAAGTTAGTCATGCTAAGACACATGGAACAGCCTGTACCATTAGTAAGTACTATTTGATTTTGTCTCTCTTTATAGGTCTCGAAGCTAAAAAAAACACTTGAATGCTTTCAGTAAACACTTTCTCTGAGCAATTTATTTTTATCAAATTGGTTTCACATCAGATACAAAATTGCTAAGGGTACGTTGTTTACCCGAAAAAAGACTTCCAATATTCAATATTTTTTTTCATTCACATGCTTTGTAATAAACTTGTTACTGGATAATGCCTAGGGTCTTAAACCAGTCATTTCCCTATGCAAGTATGGGAAAAGCACACTATTTTTGTTATACTCACTTAACCAGACTCCCCCCCCTTTTATTTTTACATTGTTCAGCTTTAAAAAATGTAGGCACTGCAAAGAAAAAGATAGATGGGGAAAAAAAAGAAAAAAAAAAAGCAGCTGTTGATATTAGTATCCCTACTGCATGTCAAAAAACTGAAACTTTAAAGTCTAATTGGTTTTGTCTTAACTTTAAAGCTTTCTAGCCAATTTCTCTTCTTTTTTTTTTCTTTTCCCTCAGCCAGTCTCCTTCCACCAGTCTGCCTCCATGTAGACATGAGAACCGGACAGCCAGTTTCTCTAACAGTTTCCATGGAAACATGAACAGCTGCAGAACTGCTACTAAGTATGCATGTATTTGCTAGAATAAAGCCTCATAATATTCAATATTCTTTTTCATTTACTTGCTCAATCAATCTAAGGTCCTTAAGCCAGTCATTTCCCCATACAAGAATGAAAAATAGCACATCAGTTTTAACTTTGTCACGCCTTTTTAACCAGGCTTTTTTTTTAATCATTGCATTGCCTATATTTCTCAAAACTGTACAATAAGAGAACAGAAGCAGGGAGAAAAAAAAACAGCAGCACCTATTTACAATCCCCATCACACTTAAAAATAGCATGCAAAGAAACCCATATACCACAAATACAGTACTATTAAGAGAAGAAAATGTCGTCTTTACTTATTTACAGCTTTCTCCCTCTCTTCCCCTCCCCAAAGTATCTTCCCCTTCCCAAAACATTCTTCCGAACATTAATGACATGAAGTAGGGCATAAACTTTGAAAAAGTCCAATATTTCCAAATTTTCTTGTTCTGTCATATTTCACGCATATAATTACTGCATTATAATCCCACATTAATTTGCTGGTTTTATTACTGTTCTCCATCACCCAAATCCTGTCTCTGCTTCATTTTCAATGTACTCTCGATTCTTCTAGTTGACTCTCGTGCTCCCTTCCTTCTCTCCAACATTTTCCATTGAAATACTGGAAAAGGATTCACAGGTACAGCATCTCTGTGTTTTTCTTTACTATAGGAACAAAAAGCAGAATATCTTTCTGTTTCACAGCTCACCTTTTTGTTGGACAAACTTTTGTATTTCCTTCTTAGCATGCATTTCAGAAAAAAAATGATTTTTTTCCTCCAGGGAAGAATACCTTAAAGAAGCTGGATACAGCAGTTTGAATCTCACATCTGCTTCTCAACATTCCCTGAATAGTGGAATGAATTTACTCCTCTTTTGCCTGGTGTACAATGAGTAATCACCATGAACACTCTGCTGTCTCACACTTTTAATATTTTGTCCTTCTGCCACAGTTTTGTTAGAATCAAACTCCTTCTACTGGTAGTACTGCATCTTTACTATTAAAGGTCTAGTTTGCTTTCTTATAGCCAGGTCTGGAGCATACACATGGTGTGCCCGTTCAGCAACTCCTGCTGTGGAATACCAGTCCAGTTGCTTATTTGTGCTTTCATAAAATTAATGCAGTCTGTTCCTTCCAGCTTCACTAGTATAGCTGAAAATCTTGGATTTTCCCTACATGCTCTTTTCTCTAATTCTATGATTTGTTTGAAACATCACTTCCTGAGCAGTCTCATATTCAGCCAGCCTTTTCTTCATTTCAACCTCTGATTTTTGTAGCTTTATCATTTCATCTGAATATCTGTTTAAAGCTTCTTCCATTTTTTGCAGCCTTTTGTTGTTTGTGTTGATATACTCCATCACTGTTTTGTTAATTTTAACAAGGTCTGTATGAAGTGGTCATATCTTCTTGTTGGTTATTGGAAGTCATGTTTGAAAGTTGCATTGGTTTTTGCTGAACAGCTGCAGAACTTTACCAGTCAGTGTTTCTTCCTCACTTTTTGTAGCTGATTTGTTTTTGCAGGTTTTCTCTATTTCTTTCTTTATACCTGGCATCCAGGCAGTGTAGTTACTAGCCAGTTACTGAAATTTACACATAAACACAAGTCTACTGGCCTTCTCTGCAGAGTTTCTGTTTACACACTGGAAGAGCTACAAAACAAGATGTTACTAGGCATGCAGCCATCATGGAAGTTCTAGCATATTACATTGTTATCCACAAGTTTCACGCCAATATCAGTGTAATGCACCAGTTTCCGCAGGCTTTATGGAGTCCAGGCCTTTCTTTTATCACAATTAATTTTATATTCTGAAAAGTCCTGAAACTGTCTCAAAATGTTCCACAACATCCAAATGCCCTTTTCTTTTTCAACTACAAAATCATATTACCTGCAAATAACGCTCTCTTTTCTTGACTTCCATGCCATTTATATTGGTGAATTAGAGAGTCCTTTATTTTCTTTGCTAATGACTCCAAATATAAAAAAGGACACCCCTACCTGGTTTCTCTGTTGAGAACACCTCACCAGAGGTGAATCCTCCTGCCTTAATTCTTGCCTCTGACCCTTCACAGAGCTTTATAATTAATCTCATTATTCTAATCATTGAACTCAAATGCCTCCATTGTCCTAATCACAAAATCTCAACTGACTCTTGTCAAATGCTTTCTCTACACCAAAACCCATAATAGAGATTTCTCAAATTTTGCTTCCCTCTGGATCATTGCTCTATAATAAAATGTGTTACAAGAATTCCTGTGCGTAAAGCAACTGCACGGCTCAAAACCATGTAACAAAATCCAAATGAGGAGCCAGCAGACAGTGACGAGCTGTGGAGATTTTATTTTTTATTCAAAGCACAAAAACCAAAACAGACCAGTTTCGGAGTGTCAAATGTAAACAGCCTTACTCGGTATTTAACTGAATAGTTATACTCAGTGCTTATATACATAATCCTTGTGTTCAAAAGCCCTGTGATTGGTTCATCAATTGTAGATGTTCATTCAGTCCAGGTGAAAACAAAGCACCTAATTTTATAAACCACTTCTCCTTTGAGTCCAAGAGACTATGCAAACCTCCTTTGTTTATTCTATTACCTAGTATTTTATCGATAATAGTAAAGCTGAAAGTTGCAGTGGTATGATTAATGGTGTGTTTATATAGGGCATTTGTGTATTTTTTGGTCCTGATAGCACTTAGATGTTTTGAAATGCTATATGTAGGGGTCTAGAAGTTTGTCCCATAGAAGGCATGGCATGTACAGGTTGCTAAATATATGAGCCAATCGGACCCAAAATTGGCAAAGAAATGTATGTCATGAACCTGTCCGGTATTAATACTTAAAAAAATCTTTGGTTTTGTTTACCACCCAACATTGTGTACAATGTCCGCAGGGTGCACATCCTTTCAATAAATTCCCGGTCATGGTCCTTTGTCCCCTATCAATATTAGGCTGTTGTCTATGTTTATAGTGGCTCAACTGAGAACCCATATTCCTCCCCCTCCTAAAGGAGAACTGGCATCTCTCCTTTAAAAGTGAAGCAAGAAAATCATCCGCCCTCAAGATATTCCAGTGTCTCTGAACTTTAATAGAATATTGGTATTATGGCCATAGGTGGTAAAAAGCCAAAGATTGGGACTTGAATTAGTTTGTTTATCTTTGTAAATGAGTCTCTTGTCTATCCATCTTAGATACCAAATTACATGCAGTTAAAACATGGCCCATAGCATATCCCCTATTCCTGAATCTGATAGTGAGGTCATCCCTGTAGTGTATAAAGTCATAAGGCTTAGAGCATATCCTTTTAATTCTTAATATTGGGACTTGGGTATATTCCTGCATATGTGTGGTGGATGAAAGCTGGAGGCATGGAGAAGGGAGTTGTACTGGGGGTATTTCTGATATACTTGGGTTGCCAATGTATGATCAACATTCCTAGTCACAAGCACATCCAAAAAAGTGATGTGTTGTGAATGGAAAGTGGCTATAAACTCCAAGCCCCATTTATTTTCATTAAGGTAGTTCACAAACTCCCTCAGATACAACTGATCACTTTTCCATACCATCCAGCAATCATCCAAAAATCTCCTCCATATATCAATTTCATCCATATAAATGTTATGTGAAGGGTCATATATAATACATTCTTCCATATATGCCATAAATAAATCTGCATAAATGGGGGCAAAAGATGCCCCCATTGCCGTCCCCTTTATTTGCCAAAAACATTGGTCCCCATAGAAAAAAACATTTTTGGTCAGGACATACTCAGCTAGCCTAATGATGAATGTATTCATGCCAGGATGATATAATTCAGACTTCCCAAGCCAGTATTCAAGGGCCTCCAATCCTGCCCAATGAGGTATATTTGTATAAAGGGCGGATATGTCCAAGGGTACATAGTAACCAACTTGGTTCTAATTGGTTGTCGGCAATAATCTGGAGGAATTCAGTGGTGTCACAAAGTCTTGATCGTACCCATTGTAGTAAGGGTTTAAGTTTTTGGGTTAAATATTGTGACAGTGGTTCAGTGATAGAACCCTTTCCTGAAACAATCGGTCTACCAGGAGGATTAAATGGAGCCTTATGAATTTTTGGGAGAAAATAAATGTACTGATTAGAGGGATCCTGTATAGTTAGATGTTTGCATTCTTGTTCTGAAATAATACCGTCTTCCATTGCTTCCCTCAAAAAAGCATTAATCTCTCCCCTGAATTTATACAAAGGATCCAAAGGCATTTTCATAATACCTGGCATCTCCTAATTGTCTCAGTGCCTCATTGTTGTATTGTTCCCAATTCATAACAACCACTGTTCCCCCTTTGTCCGCAACCAGTATCACCAGGTCTTTGTTGTTAACCAAACCCATAAGAGCCATTTGTTTCATCTTTGAGAGATTATTGGGTTTTGGCATAATATCCTTGAAATTATAATGTAGATCCTTGAGCACCGTACTTTGAAACATGAGTACATGGGGATGCATAGGGGGAGTAAACTTGGACTTATGAAATAAAAAGCCCTCCTGTTTACCATCACCATCAGAATCCTTGAAGAACATTCTTAAATTTAGCAGCCTGCAGAATGCCATCAAAATCTTGTGCCAACTGATCTTCTGGCACAAAGAAACCAGGGATGATGTTTAGACCTTTGTTTAATACCTTTATTTCAAATTCAGTCAGCTGTAAATTGGAAATATTTACGACATTGTTTACAACATTTAAGTCTGGGTCATTAGTTCTAATATTGTCTCCATATTGCTTTTTTTTCTGATGTTTTCTACCCCCCAACCTGCCTTGGTCTTAAGGATTGGTCTTTTTAGATAGGGGTGAGTCACCCTGATGCTGTGTATCAAGATCTGTGTTGGATGATGCCTCATCCCCTGATGTTTTATTATTGGAGCTAGAAGAACCTGACTGCTTCAGAATAGATCTTGGTCTTTTACGTTTGCCTCCCATTTTAGTAGAATCATTGAATCTAACCTGTTTGTTTACATTGTTTACATTAGAAAATTGAGTACCTCTCTCATAATCTGTTACATCCCTTTGATATTTTTTAACTTTTTTGTTTTTTAAACACTGTTCCAAATTTTGTAAATCCTTGGATAATTTATCCATACAGGTTTGGTATATTGGTTCAGCCTCAAATGATTGGGCCGTTTCACACAATTTCACAACCTCTACCATTTCTGACTCAATGGTCCTTCCATAATAATCCAATAACACCTTAACAAAACACATTGAGGCCTGCTGTTTTACCTTAACCCAATGTTCCATAAGTTTAGTATCCATTTTTGTCACCATGGGTTGCAAACAAACCCTCAAACCTCTAGGAGCCAAATTTTTGGCTGAATACTCCTTAAATAGTTTGGCATGCCAAACATTACTTCTTAGAGTTCGCATAGATTTCATTAGGAGTTGAAAGTGGTTTTCACAATCCATCACCCCTGAATTTAAAGTGGTTTCATACCCAGATTGCCCATCCCTACTCAAACCAAAAGCACCAAGGTCATATTTATCCGCAGATAATCCTTTAACTAATTTAGTTAACTCCATCATATGCTAGAACAAAAGTAACCACTAGGGAAAAACCAAAAAAAATATATATTACTCCAATTAAATATATTCAAAACGGATCTACAAAAATGTATCCATAAATACTGTCTGACTGTGCCTACCACCAAAAAAACAAAATCCATAGTGTATATCCCACTCAAAAAATGATTGGAAACTGCAGATAAATCCTGCAACCACCTTCCAAATAATTCAGGCACCAACACTTCCAACAATCTTACAATGGTGATACTTGCTCATACCTTAATGGGTCCTGCTACGTTCTTGGTGTTTGTGGTCCCAAAGATTGACCATACACTGACCACCATTTAACACCTGAGAACAATAATAGCCATTCCCAATAGCAAACAGTATGTCCTGTATTTTTATTTTGTTAGGAGCAAAATTGCATGCTCTATAAAACCTGCAAGTAAAGTGTCCAATCACTCCAAAAAATTAGGTCACAGTCAGTCAAATTTACAGAAATAATCAAAATATGATAAAATGAAATCTCCTCACAGAAACCAGAAAAAAATCCAGTAATCCTGAGAAATATACATATATATCAATCTGATTGTTCACTATGGTAACATTAATGGATTAAAAAATGAACCTGTGCAATAAGGTTTGAATTGGTGGAAATTCAAAAATTACATATAACGGTCAAAATACCCCTTAAAACCTGCCTCATTAAAGGTTAATCAAAATGTATAAGAAATAAGCAAAACTCCCCAACTATTGTTGTCAAGTTGCCTGTTTGGCCTTGGTGATGTATAACTGGAGAATATGACTAAGATATATCTGCAGTAAATCCAATGTAAATATAAACCCTAATAGCAAAATACTTACTTTTGGAACATTCACTAATAGCTCCTAAAATATGTACTCGGTGTTAAACATACAAGTGGTACATCGTGCATTAAGGTTAAACATCAAAGAAATGCTCCATATGCAACAACTAGAACTGCATGCAAAAAGCGCCTGTAAAACAAAAAATGTTAAATTAATGGTAGATTCAATAAATCAAATCACTTAAAGTAGAGCAAAAAAACACAAGAGAATTCAAAGGTCCATAGTCTTCTAATCCAGTCTCCAAAATGAGATGTTATTCTCTATCCGACCAGAAACACACAAAAAGATGAATCATATTCACGTGGACCCACGCCAAAATGAGCCTGACCTGATGACTTTATACACTACAGGGATGACCTCACTATCAGATTCAGGAATAAGGGCTATGCTATGGGCCATGTTTTAACTGCAAGTAATTTGGTATCTAAGATGGATAGACAAGAGACTCTCATTTACAAAGATAAACAAACTAATTCAAGTCCCAATCTTCGGCTTTTCACCACCTATGGCCGTAATACTGATATTCTATTAAATGTAGTTCAGAGACACTGGAATATCTTGTGGGCAGATAATTTTCTTGCTTCACTTTTAAAGGAGAGATGCCAGTTCTCCTTTATGAGGGGGAGGAATGTGGGTTCTCAGTTGAGCCACTATAAACAGAGACAACAGCCTAATATTGATAGGGGACAAAGGACCATGACCGGGGATTTACTAAAAGGATGTGCATCCTGCGGACATTGTACACAATGTAGGGTGGTAAACAAAACCAAAGATTTTTCAAGTATTAATACCGGCCAGGTTCATGACATACATTTTTTTGCCAATTGTGGGTCCGATTGGCTCATATATTTAGCAAACTGTACATGCCATGCCTTCTAGGTGGGACAAACTTCTATACCCCTACATATACACATTTCAGAACATCTAAGTGCTATCAGGACCAAAAAATACACAAATGCCCTATATAAACACACCATTAATCATACCACTGCAACCTTCAAATTTACTGTTATCAATAAAATAGTAGGTAATAGAATAAACAAATGAGGTTTGCATAGTCTTTTGGACTCAAAGGAGAAGTGGATTATAAAATTAGGTGCTTTGTTTTCACCTGGATTGAATGAACATCTATAATTGATGAACTAATCACAGGGCTTTTGAGCACAAGGATTATGTATATAAGCGCAGAGTATAAATATTCAGTTAAACACCGAGTAAGGCTGTTTACATTTGACAAGCCGAAACCGGTCTGTTTGGTTTTTGTGCTTTGAATAAAAAATAAAATCTCTACAGCTCATCATTGTCTGCTGGCTCCTCATTTGGATTCTATTATAAAATGTCAAATTCTTGGTTCCCATCCATAAAGACCCACTTATCCACATCTATCAATTTTGGGAAAACCTTTGACATTCTCTTAGCTAGATGGACAAATACTGGTAATCATGGTTTAAAACTGAAATGGTTCTATATGAAGCTGGGTTTCTGGGGCCTATACCCTCTCTGAGTAATACAGACACCACTACAGCTTTCATCCAAGATGCCGGTACACCCCCCACCCCCCACATACACTTTTTTAAATGCTGTTATCAAAATCTTCCAGATTTTTTACCACTTTCTTTCCTTCAAAACTTTTCACCAAAATGGCGTCTGTTCCTGGAGACTTTCCAATTGATTGATTATACATCATCATTATTTTTCATCTCTTCCTGTCTGGGCTATTGATTGTTGAGCCTCGTCTTCTTTTAACCATATCATGAATAAGCCTTCCATTTCCATTTGTCCCTTTCCTTAGTTTCTTCATTCATCTACATTTTAGAAATTTTCCTAGCATTTTTGAAATATCGCCAATACCTCTAGAGGAGTTCTGGTTATCTTTCTTGTCAAACTCCCTGAATCTGGTGAAAACCTATTTTCTGTTGCCCAAGATGTTTGGTAAACGTTTTTGTCCTCTGAAGTTATCAGAAATAGTTACTTAATAGTAATCTTTCTAAACTCCTGCATGTTATCCAAACAATCTCTTATTTTCCCCTTATACTCTGCAGTTGCACCTCCTCTTGCTTTGCAAGATTCCCTTTCTGCAATATATTAACCTTTGTCATCTCCTCTAAAGAGTCCCTGTTATTCCTTTTCCCTACATCTTTCGCTTATTTCTGCCCTGTTTTAAACTCCATTTTATCCCACTGACTAGCCATCCCTTGTGGAGAAAATTTATCTCGAATAACTGTTCCAGACCCCACCTATAAATAATATTCTCTGCTGAACGCTTACTATTTCTCCTAAAATTCTCTCAAGCTCCACAATAGCACCCTTCAGTGGGCTATAAAAATACATACCACCTTAATACATAATCTTCCATGCCTGCCACTAACTCCATTACCAAAAACCTACCATTGTCTTTTTTTCCTCTATTACAACTGGAGCCCATCTAGCAATCAGTATTAACCCCTGTTCTTTGGCCTGGATTTTCTGCTGAATGCCCACCCTGAAACCCTTCCTTATCAAATTCACATGTTCATTTCCATCCAAATGACTCTTCCTGCAGCATTGCTGTTTGCAGCCAACATTTGGCTAGAGCAAAACTGAGTACCAAAAATCAGACAGTGGAGTGGTATGCTGCCTTTTTATAAACTTAAGCTGAAGAGTTTTCTGCCTAAAGTTCTTTTACTACTTACTTCCAATACAAACACACAAGCAATCAGTTCTTCATGAGAAACTAAGAAATTTTATGTTTAAACACATTTCTCTATATACTGGCTGCATAAAGAGACAAGTATGTTTTCCTGTTAAAACATCTTATAAATGCAGTTTCACAGTGTAGTTTGTCATATATTTTAACACACAAATATTTCATCTAGTAACATGTTTGTAAGCAATTAGAGGAAAAAACATTTTTAAATTCAGTTTCCCACCCATGGTATCGTACAGTGGCAAATACGAAATGAAAATTTCAGATATATAATGCACAACACACAGTAATTTACAACTAAGTGCATCCTGTAGGCATTTTGCAGAGACAAAACAACATTACCAGGTAATACCAGAAGACAAAATGGCTTTTGGATGGCCTGTTTTGCAATTCAGTTCAGAACACACAAATGCATGTCTGTGCCTTTTCTTTTTCTGTTCAGGTTTAACTCATATTGTATGCATTCAGCAATGTGCTCTAATACAATCATAACTATAAATGCTTTCATAAAAAAAAAAATTCTACTTCTGTCAAAGTATACAGCAGAAGGCATTTTTGACAAGTGACATCCACCCATCCAAGGTGCTGTCTCATTGTCATTAGTGCCATTCTCCTACATATTCTGTTAGGTAAGGCTGAGTATCCACCCTGTCATAGCTGGAAAATACAGGTAATACAGACATACTGGCATTAATAGGTACGGTCAAATTCAGGTAAGAATGGCTATCAGAAACTGGCATGCTGCAACATTTGCAGAAGAATCCGTTGACAGTAAAAAGTATAACTCAAATGGCTTCAAACTTAATATGAAAACTAGCAAAAATAAATGCAAATGGTTCTGGTTACAAGCAACAAAGGAATGTATATTTTTACATAAAAGTAACGGTTTAGGTTATGAGGTAAAAAGTGACATGATTTTTCAAGATAAGGATGGTCAGTTTCTTTGAAGGTGTAAACATGAACGGCTGCTCAGCATGCAACACGGCTGTTAAGGAAACTGACATCCATATGTCCTAAGCCCGAATTAAAGACATCTTCCATGTTCAGCCATGTTGCCTTCGGTCTGGTGAACAGTTACTGAAAAACTGTGTAGCTCAGTGCAGTTTGCTGAAAAATGTCAGTGGGACTAATTGCCAGCAGCCGGGAAGGTTCAGTATCACTGCAACATTTAAAAGCAAGATAGGCAAAGATAAGTGCAGAGGCAGAGGAGTTGTTTCAAGATCTGGAAGTAAAGGAGGTAAACATCCCTTCAGGATCCAAGAAAAGACAGGCTTTGGCAAATGTAGACACAGCTCAACCCATGGAAACCCAGTGTAAGAAAAGTAGAAGAAAACACAAGCAGCAATCAGCATGGCGGGCAATGCATTTTTAGTACAGCAGTCGCAAGAGTATTTACAGGAGTTTTTAGAATCATTACCAGAATCCAGTGAAGGCAGACTGATTTAGTTATAGAGAAAGGAATTGTTTCAGACCCTCCTTCTAAAAGGTTCAAATTGTGAAATTGCAAAGTAATCAGCTTATAAGAGCAGTTTAGGGCCTGCAGGTCAGCAAGATGCATACTGAACAGCAGGGGAGTTGAGGGGGAGGGGGGAGAGAAGAGGTTAGACCCCATATTTTGTTGTCACTATCCAGCTGGTTCAGAAATTAAATGCCACTGGAGCATATTTAATCGCCCACATCTCAAAAACAATTGATGGCTTTGTAGTGTTTTTTTTTTTTATTCTCATGAAGTCAAGATTGGAAGCACTTAATGGTGTGTTTTAATATTTTAAAAGCAATCAGTTAGGATCTTGCACCCATCTTCCTCACTCCTGTGGGAACTCTTCATGACATCCCCCATCCCTAAGAAAAAGGCAAGTAAATTTAGATTAATATACCACCTTTCACACCCAGCAGGGATCTCAGTCAATTATTTCCATTTCCAGGGAGGACGCAAAAGGTTAAATAAGCAAGTCTAGACAAGGCAAGAAAAATCAGATATTTTAAATGCCCAATGGCTGGCTAAGATGGACATAAAGTCAACCTTCAGAATATTATCCATTTGGAAAAAGACTGGTCAAGGTTAGGTGGCATGGCAAAGGGTTGTTCCACAACATGTGCCATCTTTTTGAAAATTTTTAGTTCAGCTTCAAAATGGTGCTAGGAACAAAGGGTGTCAGACTTGGCAGACATACACTATCTTGACGATGTTTCGATCATAGGTGAGAGAGGCACAGAACAAAAAGGAATGAAGATTTTCATAACACTATGCAGAGAATTAGGTATTCCACTAACACATAAAATAGTAGGCCCTTCCCAGTCCATGATCTTTTTAGGATTAGAAATATATGTGGCAAATAAAGCCTTCAAACTGCAGATGGAAAAAATAAGTTAAGGTTTGAATTAGATGCCTTTGTATCCAAGCCAAAGTCTAGAGTAAGCCAGGTTATGTCACTCTTAGGCACCCTTAACTTTGCTTGTAGAACAATTTAGCCAGGCTAAACTTTCACTAGGGCTTTACCTAACTTATAAGGAGCGGTCAGAAAAAGCACCACTGGGTACATCCACAAAGAGATGCAAGGAAGAACTGAGATTATGGAAGACATTTTTATATCAATACAATGGGATATCATTTTGTCAAAGTGACTGGGAATCTTTGATTCACTACAACTCTACACAGACACAGCAGTAGGCAAAGGAATAGATGGCTTTTTTTGGAGTGAGGTAGACTACATCTTGGCTGGAAGAAACTGCAGAAGACATAACATTTTTAAATATATTCCCCATTTGGGTGGCAGTTCATATTTGGCAGGATGATCTGTGGAATAAAAAAATTATATTCAACTCTGACAACCAAGTAGTGGTCCCCTTTATAAGAAGCTGATCCTCTCATTCTCATAGAGTTCAAGCAGTGTTAAGACAATTGCTGCTCCTTTATTTAAAAATTAACCTGTCTTTCACTATTAAGCATGTCCCTGGTAGGTTAATTAACATAGCTGATAACCGGTCCGTCTACAGCTTCACAGGTTTCGCACATTGGCGCCAAAAGCTGTCCAGCTTCCTACACCAATACCTCTGGAACTATGGCTCACCGGCAATGAGTGACGATTAAGGCCCATGAGTAGAATAAAACATTAAACACCAGGAGGCCCTATTCAACAGCTTTGAAGAATTGTACAAGTTTCTATCAGAGTAATTTTCTATCATAAGTGATAAGTGACTCCCCAGCTTTTATCAAGATACAAATATCAGCATGAGACTGGTTAGCACACTGTCTAGGGATGGCAGTGATATCAAACCACTAAGTCATCAAATAATTGATAAAAGGCTGGAGCCACATGAATGTTACATTAAGGGATTCCAGAAACCCTTTAGGAGCACAACTCTGACTCTTCCATCTACTTCAGTTAAAAGGAGTTAGTCATTGACTTTCACTTGCTAGTATTTTGGGCAACACAATTCACACTGATGTATGCCGGGGCATTTAGGATCAATGAATTAGTGTAATCTTTAAGCTGCGCAGATGTGGTCATAATGCACATGCAGGTCACCCTTTGGATAAAGAAATCTAAAACTAATCAGAAAGGTAAAGGTCAGAGGATATATTTATACAAAGTTAAAACCATGGCTTTGTGCCCACTACATTGCATTTACTTTAAAAGCTAGAGCTAAACAATTCATGACAACCAAACAATGTTCCAACACCCCAGAGGTCACAAGCTGTCTTTAGCAGAGGAACAACATTATAAGGAAATCATCCAGCAGTCAAGGCATCACCCCTAATGGATACACATTACACTCCTTTAGAACAGGGAGAGCATTCAACTTGGCCAGAGAAGGGCAGTCCATTGACATAATAAAAACACACTGGTAGGTGGAAATCAAATACCTTTTTAAAATTACATTATAGGTTCATAGGTAGGTACTAGGCTATCTGCCTGAAGGCATTTATAAGCCTCGCCAGAATGTATTGGCTTTTGCCACCCCCTTAGATTAGTTCCCTGTGCCTCTGTCCAGCAGAGCCACTAAAGTGATCCCCAGGATAAACTTTCTGTTTCCCATCCACTCGTCAAGGTTTCTCTTGAAGAGTGCCAGCGGGGAGCTTTGCCTAATGTAGATTGGAATCTTGTTCCAAAGCATGGGAAGTCTCTGGGACAGGAATCTATCCCTCCAGCATGTCCTATTTATTGTTGTGGAGAGGTTTAGATCCCTAAAGCATGTCGCTCGAGGGGATGTGGCTTTCTTTAGGTGGAGCATGTCCATCAATTCTAGGTTGGACATGGCCTTGTATGATAGAGGAAGATCCTGTATTCTTTTACAGCTATACCATTATTCACAGTCATTGGGCACACCTTCATTCACATAGCTGCTCTCACATCCTGCACAAGGGTTAGTGGGAAGAACTTTGGTTTTAACCCTGCAATCTCTTAGTCGAATGAAGAGGCATCCCTGGGCCATTTTGGATGCAACTACTGACTTTATTAGAAAGCTGTTTTAATTTGAGCAAAACTTCTGACGTACTAATGATTCATTTCGGTGGCAATGATTTAGCAATTAGTTAGCCTTTATTCCTAAACGCATTATAGTTAGCAAGATTTTGGCTGATTTAAACATATTGATAGAGGTTTCATGTTGCGTCATTAGCTTGGTCATTAATCCCGCCAAGATTATTTTGAAGTTACCCATAGTTTTCTTAAAACCATAGAATTACTAAAGCTTCCAAAATCATGCACTTCTTGGTGGCTGAACATACCAGACGCACATTTTTTCAATGAAGAAGGGGGTCACTTGAATGATTTAGGGTAGGATCTATTTAACTTACAATTAGAGTGCTATACATAGGATATATATTTCAAGAATATTATAGCCACCTGAGAATATTGAGCCTAAAATGGGGTCAGGAAGGGAAGAACAGCATGTAACAAGGATGTTGGGAAGCATACAGACTGTACACATTTCAGTACGGTTTTGTAAAGGGGGGGGTAGCAGGCAAGAGACTGGCACTAGGACCCATAGGAACAGAGGCAGCTCGCTTAGAAAGCAAACCAAAAAAAAAAACGAAAATGAAAGTAAACATCGTACTGCAAGAAAATGCCTTGCTTGAGACTCAAGGCAATCTGGAGCTCATCAGGCAGTTTCACACTTACTATTGTTTCACCCGATGCCTGTATCTGTTGGAAGGTGATAACTGATGGTAATTAACACTGTCTGGATGTTGGAGGAAAGCAGCAAGAAAACAAACCGACCTCCTGGTTTTCTGATGCAGCTTTCCGTCACCTTTTGCCGGTAAAACTGCTTCAATGTAGATTGCTGTTAACACTAAAAAACTAGCTGTGCAGACAGGAGATGGATTTTGTTTTTTGTAAGTTTGTTTGCTATTTAACATTTTAAAGAATTTGTATTTATGTATTTATTTATTTATTTATTTATTTCCAGTTTGATGACCGGGGAGGTCCACTGGGCTCAAAGAGCCCATTTCCATTGGAGGCCCCAGGTAGAAAAGCTCCAATAATACATAGTACAAGCTCCATAATATGAAGTACAATACATAATGGAAACAGAAACAAACTAAGCAAATTTTACATACAAAATAGCAAAAACTAAACAAAAGTTAAACAGCAGCTTGGAGAAGGATGTAAAGCATATTTACATGTTTAGTGGTTGAGAACAGTAGTACAAGGTTAAATTAATACAGAGGTTTAAATCATCTGAGAATGATATAGAAGTAACATTAGCATGGATGAGTTTTTTATGCATGAATATTAGCATGAGTTAAATTAATACAGAGGTTTAAATCCTCTGAGAGTGGTATAGAGGTAGCATTAGCATGAAGGCAGTACATAGGGTTAATCAATAGTGTGTAAGGAAGAACAAACTTTGTGTTATAAAGTATTTATGTATTAAGCAGGTTAGGTAGGTGGAGTCCATTTGCATTTCCATTTTTGGGAGAGGTAAGAATGCAGCTGGGTTTTGAAGTGTTCAGAGTTCTCAGAAATTCTTAGAGATGGAGGGAGAGAATTCCATTTTTTGGTGACGGAAAAGGATAGGAGAAGCTGACCAGCGGGTCGGTTTGGTTTATAAACAGAGATTAGATTTTGGTGGACAGATCTTAGAGTTCTGTTTGGGGTGTATAATGTTAACATGTTTGTTAGTCCTGGGCATATAGTTGGTTTGAAAATAAGCTTGTGAGTGGTGATGAGTTGGAGTTAGTCAAGGTAGTTTGGGAGTTCTAGCCATTGCAGCTGGTGGAGAGGTTTACAGTGGTGAATGGAGTATTTGGAAGTGGTGGCGAACTTTGAGATTTTATTGTAACAGGATTCTAGTTTAGAAGAGATGGAGTAAGATAGGTTGGTTAGTAGGGAAACACCATACAATAGTGAAGGTATTAAGAAGGTCTGTCTTGTTGAGGGGGAGAGGAAGTGGGAATTTCTGCACAGCATGCCAAGCTTCTGATGGGTTTTCTTTATATTTAGCTGAATATGGGTATCGAATTTTAGGTGTTAGTCAATAATAACTCCAATAGGTTTAGCAAAAGGAACAACTTCTATAGTGGAGATGGCAAGGCTTTTAATCTTGAAAGAGGTTTTGTCTAGGTGGATAGATTTTGAGGGAGAGAATAGAAGGATCCTTGATTTGCTGGCATTCAAAGAGAGGTGATTTTGGAGCATCCAGTTCTCAGTAGTTGAGAAGGCAGTTTGAGTTTTTGTTTGGAGCTCAGGGAGGTTTGATGCAGAGCAAACTGAAGTTGAGTCATCTGCATATTGTACTATCTTAGTGTTAGGAATGGCTGCATGGAAATCATTAATGAAGATATTGAAGAGCATAGGGCCAAGAATGGATCCCTGTGGTACCCTGGTTGGGGTGGGAAGGAAGGCTGAGGTGCCAGTCTTCCATTTTACTGCCTGAGATCTGTCAGAGAGGTAGCTGCTGAACCAGGTAATGGTGTTTTGTGAGAGGTTAAAATTGGAAAGGTGGTGAAGAAGGTGGGTATGGGAGACTGTGTTGAAAGCCTTGGAGAGGTCAAGGAGGACTGTGGATACAAGTTCTCTGGAGTCACGGGCATGGTTTACGATGTCTAGAAAAGAGAGAAGAGCTGTTATTGTGCTATGACCAGGATGGAACCCATGTCATGTTGGTGTGAGGAGTTGGTTATGTGTAATGAATGGCATGAGTTGGAGGTGGATGCATTTCTCAAGAATATTTGAAATAGGGGAGAGAATCGCTGTGGGTCGGAAGTTGGAGATGTTATTATTTTTGCATCCTTTATGGAGGAGTAGGATAAAGGCTGCACGCCACAGTTTGGGGACATGTGATTCTTGTATGGATCTGTTGATGAGTATGCTAATGGGGATGGCGATGCTGTCTGCTGCAATTCTTAAAAATAGTGAGGGGATATTGTCAGGGGCATTGGAGCAAGGCTTAAGCTTAGAGAGAAGCTTTTTTATATATGAGGTGGGGATGGATTTGAGGTGGAATATGGGAGGGGAGTTTGGGGTGGAAGGTTGGGCAGAGGGTTTGATTTGGGGGCGGTGTTGTTGTTTGGGAATGTTTTAGTGAGTTCTGTTACAGAGTTAGTAAAGAAGGAGTTGAACAGAGTAGCTATTTCTGGGTCAGATTTCTAGTGTCAGGGCAAGGGTTGTTTTTGGTGCCTGGGATGACAAGTGAGTTGGATTTCCAGAATTGTTTGGGGTTAGAGGAGTGGTTAGACTGGAGTTTGATATAGTATACTTTTTTGTCTTGTATGATACATTTTTTGGCTAAGTTGCGGAGTTGTTTATATTTAAGGGTGTCAGGGTGCCTATTACAATGGTAGAGTTTCCAGGTCTTGTCCCCTTGTTGCATGAGTGTTTTGGTATCTTTACTAAGCCAAGGGGTGGAATTGGTTTTTATACGTTTTATTCTTGGAGGGGCTTGGGAGTTAAGAGTGTCTAAGAAGGATGAGTTGAATTCAACAGCACTGTCCAGAGGTAAAGTTTTTAGAGAGTCCCAATTTATCAGTTTGAGAGAACTGGAAAAAGTTGTAGGGTTAAAGTTGTTGAGATTCCGAGTATGGATATATTGGTGTAGATGAGGAGAGGAGGGGGGTTGCTCTATGGATGAAGGCTGGTAATTGATCACTGATAAGAGTCTGGTAAGGTGCCAGTGTGGGAGATTTTGTTTGGGTGGGAGACAAGAATCCAGTACAGTATGGAGCCTGGGGGGTTATTTTTATTAGGTCTAGTTATAGCATTTGTGAGCTGAGTGAAATTACATAGATTGATTGAAATGGTGGGGTTATTGGTAGTAATTTTGTTCCAGTCAATGTTCACATCTCCTAGGATGTATGTCTCAAGCTTGATATTATATGAGACCCATAGAAGAATTTCCTCAAGTGTGTTAATGTTGTATCCAGGGGGGAAATATAGAGAGCTAGAACACAAATGCTTTTCTGGTTATATAGTTTGAGATTTCCTATGACTAGTTCAGCGTTGTTGAACTGTGGAATAGGATTTTGGTAGGGAGTGATGGAGAGTAGGCTAGAGTAGATTAAGTATGTATAAAAAGTCGAACTGCCACAGTAGAAGGAACATTCTTTATTGCAAGGACAAAGTGAGCGCTTTCACAACCTTCCAAGTCGCTTCATCAGACTTAATAAAACATCCCATGACTTCCTTGATATATATATATATATATATATATATATATATATACTTTCAAAGTGGCCAATCAGTTAAGACAAACAATTAAATAGTTATATCAGATTCAATTAATTTAAAAATAGTAGAAAAAAACATAAAACTGTTAAAAGTAGTATGCAAGTTCAAATGTGAATGCCTATAGAACCATGTAGAAGAGAATTAGTGCTTTAAGGCTCTTGCCTTTAAAAATGGTTTCAAAGAAACAGCTTCATTAATGCCTGGGGGTTTGTCTGCATTTAATTGCAGAATCCATTTTTGCTCATCCTCTTCCGTTCTGTTAGATTAATTGAATCTGATATAAATATTTAATTGTTTGTCTTAACTGATGGTCACTTTGAAAGTATATATATCAAGGAAGGCATGAGATGTTTTATTAAGTCTGATGAAGCAACTTGGAAGGTTGTGAAAGTGCTCACTTTGTCCTTGCAATAAAGAATTTTCCTTCTACTGTGGCAGTTCGACTTTTTATACATACTATTGGCTCTGAGGTGAAGACTGAGCTGTTCATCTGGTACCTGTGTTTTGTCTTTCTCTACAGTAGATTAAGGCTACTCCTCCACCCTTCTTTTTAGGCGGTCTTGTCTAAGTACTTGAAACCCAGGGAGTAGTATTTCAGAGTCTGAAATGTTGGGTTTTAGCCATGTCTCAGAGACAGCTGCTATGTCAGGCTGGGTATGAGACAGCCAAGTGTGGAAGTGGGCTAATTTGTTTCTTAGACTGTG
This sequence comes from Protopterus annectens, assembly GCF_019279795.1. NCBI lineage: Eukaryota > Metazoa > Chordata > Ceratodontiformes > Protopteridae > Protopterus > Protopterus annectens. Next base: position 1,111,314,654 of record NC_056731.1, read on the forward strand.
GGTATTAATGGTCAAGATCTTGAGGTATTTAGGTTTGGTAGTATGGGTGGTAATGGGGGGAGATGGATTGCTGCTGGTACTAGGTCCTGGGTTAGGGTGTATGTCTCCTGCTAGGCATAGGCAGTTAAATGGGAATGAGAGCAGGGGTTTGGATTTGCTCCTAGAGTTTGTTGGGAGGTACGATAGCGCTTTGGGAATGTGACATTTCATTGAGGAGGATAGGAGTTTTAGTTTAAAGCAGAAAAGTGGATTTGGAAGCACTAGGGAGGAGGATATATTGTGGAAATGAGATGTGGCAGAGTTATGGTGTGTTAGGGGTGATGGTGGGGTGAAGAGGGGATAGGGATAGTATTTGCTGATGGAGTTGCCTTACTGTTAAATAGTTTTCGTTAAAACACTGTTACTCTGGAAAAGTTTTTTTTTTAGTGTGAACTGCTGACTAGTTAGTTATTCATAACTTATCACAGAATTCATACTTCAGAAAAATGGTAAGGGGGTTCTGTTCTTCTGTTCACTTACAGCAGTAGGTGTGTTATTTCTCTGCATTTGGTTTGTAAGTGTGGGCACAGGATGCTCTTTCAGTTAGAGTTTCCAGGTCTTGTCCCCTTGTTGCATGAGTGTTTTGCTATCTTTACTAAGCCAAGGGGTGGAATTGGTTTTTATATGTTTTATTCTTGGAGGGGCTTGGGAGTTAAGCGTACTTTACTGTTGAAATCTGACTGTTTTATTGCAGTTACACCTAGGCACTTTAGACAGATAAAAGAGCAGATCTCATAAGAGTGAAACAGTATCTTGCTACTTAGTAAAATCCAAAAACCACAAAAGTAGTGAAAAACAAATTAATCCAAAAGCCAGCAAGAAGAAAAACAAATCCAAATGAGATAACCACTTTATTCAAGATGAGCGCTTTCCTCTCCACTAAAGAGACTTCATCAGAACAATGTGCACACAACACCCAGCCTTTTATATACCCTCATATATAATATATCTTATATAATTTTAACAGTGTTGAATGGGTTTTTATTACCAATGTGGGTTTTCTGCTTTTAACTGATTCTCTTTAAAGTTCTGATTGATTCATTGGGGAGGGTATATAAAAGGCTGGGTGTTCTGTGCACATTGTTCTGATGAAGTCTCTTTAGTGGAGAGGAAAGCACTCAACTCGATAAAGTGGTTGTCTCATTTGGATTTGTTTTTCTTCTTGCTGACTTTTGGATTACTTGGTAAAATCTAACAGCACACATAAAGCTTACCAGTTGCACTCCCAAATCTCTGCTTGCTTCATATCTTCCTATGTAGTCACTACATCACTATACAAAAACATGCATATACTTCTATACAAAAAGGCATCACTGTGTGTGTGTGTGTGTGTGTGTGTGTGTGTGTGTGTGTGTGTGTGTGTGTGTGTGTGTGTGTGTGTGTGTGTGTGTGTGTGTGTGTGTGTGTGGTATTCTTTCTTCTTACAACTCAGGTAACACAGTGACTCTCATAGGTTGGTACTAGGCTATCGGCCCTAGGGCCTATACAAGCCTAGCCATAACATCATCTTCCATTTCTTTTCAAAATGCATACATGCTTGTCTGTGTATTTTATTTTGGCTACCCTTGTATAACTTTCTAGCTGCTAACCTAGTTACTGATCATTTAATTCTTTGAAAAGGTTGCTTTCTGACCTTAAGTACATACCTATCAACTGTCCAGAATATTCAGATTTTTGCTTTAAATATTTTGTATGGTCATCATAAAAAAAGAAGTTATGTCTTACCATAACATTCCATCTGTATTGTTGATCCTCGTTCAGTCATTACACATGGGTATCAGTTCTGACCTCGGAACCAAGCCGGCCATTTTCCAAGCTCACGTCAGCTTCAAACTCTCGAGCTAAACTCTTACCCACAATCCCCCTCTCTTTGTTACCTCAGATTGAGTTTGCAAGTCAAAGAAGGTAGAGGCTACCTCTGGTCAAATAACCTAAGAGAACCGGATGGTGAGATCCACTAGAAACCACAGGAGGGGGAAGGAGGGAGGGTCGTAATGACTGAACGAGGATCAACAATACAGATGGAACTTTATGGTATGGCATAACTTCTTTATCTGATATTGTTAATCCTCGTTCATTTCTTACACATGGGACAGAGTCCCCAGCTACCTCTATTCCTGGGAAGCTCTCATGGAAGGACATTCCTGAGCACCATAGAACCGAAAGATGCTCTTCCCCTGGAGGCCAAATCCAATTTGTAATGATTGATGAGGGTATGAGGCGTAGCCCAAGTTGCAGCTGCACAGATGTCATCTAAGGAAGCTCTGGCATAGAAGGCAGCAGAAGTTGCCATCAACCTTGTTGAATGAGCTTTCATGGTAGCAGGCAACGAGATATTGCGTTGTGTATAAATGAAAGTCACACAGTCCTTCAACCATCTAGCTAATTTGACCTTAGCAACAGCAGATCCTAATCTAGATCCAGAAAAAGCCAAAAATAACTGGTCAGATTTACTAAAGGGCCTAGTCCTGTTTAAGTAAAAATTAATTTGCCTATGGATATCTAGGGTATGTAGGCAAAACTCTCCTCTGTTTGAATGATTGGGAAAGAAAACTGGCAATTCAATGGCTTGATTAATGGACATTTCAGAGATCACTTTAGGCAGAAAGGATTGATTAGTTCTCAGAGACACTCCATCTCTATGAAAAATCAAGTATGAACTCTTGATACATAGAGCTTGAAGCTCAGAAATACGTCTGGCAGAAGTAATGGCAACCAAAAACAAGGTTTTCCATGACAAATACTTGAGGTCGCAAGAAGAGGCAGGTTCAAAAGCTGGCATTGTCAGAGCTTGTAGAACTAATGATAAATCCCATGGTTGAATAGGTTCTCTAAAATGTGGCTTCAGATGATTCACACCCTTTATGAAGGTCTTGCACAATTTGTGGGACATAAGAGAAGAATCTTGGACACCCTCATGAAAATTAGAAATTGCAGCCAGATGAACTCTAATGGTAGAGAACCAATTTAAAGAGGTCAGCCAGATAGTCTAGTATTATTGACACTGGTGCTGAGAAGGGATCTATTTGTTTATCTTTTACCCAACAGGTAAATCTTTTCCACTTGCTCAGATAGGTAATTCTAGTGGAAGACTTATGAGATGCAATGAGAATATCACGTACTGATAAAGAAAGATCATTCTGCCTGCCAATCAAGGGAATTGGAGTAGCCAAGCCATGAGCTTCAGGCTGGTCAAGTTGGGATGAATCAGGTTCTGTGGATGTGAGATCAACTCTGGGGTTGAATGGAGAATCCATAGTCGATCTAGTAGGTGAGGCTAAAGGAAGGGGAACCAAATCTGTCGAGGCCAATATGGTGCTATGAAGATCACACTGCTCTTCAACCAATGGGCTTTCTTCAGAAACTGGGGAATGAGGGGAAAGGGTGGAAATGCATAAAGAAGATCCAAGGGCCAATCGTGGACTAGAGTGCCCCTGGGTGACTGTCCCAAAGGGAGAATCAGGGCAAAGTAGTTGCTGCATTTGTACTTGGTTGGGGATGCAAAGAAGTCACAGTAAGGACGGCCCCAGTGATGGAAGATCTCCACCACTATCAAGGGATTCAGGGACCACTCGTGAGGTTGAAGAATGCACCTGCTGAGTCTGTCTGCTATCACGTTGGAACTCCCGGGAATGTGTGTTGCTAGAAGAAAACGGTTGGTAGCCATCGCCTATTGCCATATCCTCATGGCCTCTCAAAAAAGGGGGTAAGATTTGGTTCCACCTTGCTTGTTGATGTACCAGACCACCACCATGTTGTCTGATTGAATCGCAATCGTCCCAGATGGCAGCAGGGGATGGAATGCTTGCAATGCCAGAAGCACCGCCGTCAGCTCTAGAACGTTTATATGCAGATGGGCCTCCAGTTCGGATCAAGTGCCTTGGACTGTCTGTCCCTGACATAGCCCCCCCCACCACATCAGGGAGGTGTCTGTGGTCACCATGACCCTGGTTTGTTGGGGGGAGAACGGGTGAGACCATTGTGACAGATTGTGTGTCATCCATCAATTTAAATCCTGTTTGCACCTGTGGGTTACTGGATCATGGCTGAAAGAGGATGCTGAAAAGGATAACATTGGGTAAGCAGTAGCCATTGTAGAAGCCTCATGTGAAACCTGGCCAGGGGAACAATGATGATGGAGGCTGCCATGGAACCCAACAGCTGTAAAACTGAGTGAGCCATGGATTTCTCCCTTGAAAGGATTGGAATCAGTTGTTGCTTTATCCTTAGAATTCTGTGCTCTGGAATAGCAGCTCTGCAGTTCTTTGTATCCAAGATAACCCCTATGAATTCTGTCGACTAAGATGGGGTGAGATTGGATTTTTGCCAGTTTATGGTTATGCCTAGCCTTTGAGCAGCGAGGAGAGAGTATGCCAGGGCTTCTTCCAGTAGATGTCTGGTGGGGGCGGAAATGAGCCAGTCGTCTAGGTATGGAAACACCTGGAATCCTTGAAGATGCAAGTGAGCTGTGACAACTGCCATGCACTTTGTGAACACTGGGGACTGTAGAGAGTCTGAAGGGCAGTACTCTGAACTGGTAGTGACTGGCTCCCACACAGAAACGCAGAAATCTTCTTGATGGCCTGTCCACTTTTATGTGGTAGTACGCATTTTGAAGATCTATCGAGCACATCCAATCATCTTTTTCCAAAAGCAGGAGGATAGACTGTATTGTGACCATCCAGAATTTTTGTACTCTCACAAACTTGTTCAATACACTGAGATCCAAAATTAGTCTCTAGTCCCCGGTTTTCTTTGGCACCAAAAATAGTCTTGAGTAGAATCCGGATAATATCTGGTCTGGAGGGACTATTTGGATGACTCTTTTTCTTAGCAGCTTGTCTATCTCTAATGTTGCTGCTTCCCTTTGACTGGGTGGAATATCAGGAAGGTTTTTTGAAGGGACGGGACAAAGATAGAAGGGGATATAATAACCTCTGGTTATAATCTTTATCCCCCCAAGAATCGGTGGTTATGGTTAGCCAGGCAGAAGGGTACAAGGAGAAACGTCCCCCAACCACCTCCAGATGAAAGGAGTTGGGCCACTCTTCAGGAGCGCTGGTAGGATTGACCAGGGAAAGAATCCCTGGAACATTGGTTACGTGGACCCCCACTGCTCCAAAAGGGGTGTCTTCCCTGAGAGTTTCCCCCTCTGCCTCTAGGGGAGAATGCGACCTGTGTGTCACGGAAAGGACCCTGAGATTTCTTGAACCATATCTTCCCACTCTTTTGGTTTCGGGAGAAAGCACATTGAGGGGAAGAATAATGGACACCTACGGCAGAAAGGGTCTTACCGTCCTGTTCACATCTGGCCAGTGTGCTTTTAACTTTGGGTCCAAACAATGAGGAGGGCTCAATGGGAGCATTAAGAAAGGAAGCCTTAAAGGGTTCAGTGAAATTGCACAAGCACATCCATGCGTGTCATCTTAAGACCGCAGCTGAACCCGCTGCTATAGCTGCTCCTTCTGATGCATGAGATATCTGTCGCATAGAGGAGTTAGATATTGACTCAATGGTAGCCAGCTGAGAGGCCACTTTGTCACAGACCTCATCAGACACAGCACCAGCCAAGGTTTCAGAGAGCTCAGAAATCAGATCCCTTTGAAGCCTGGTAAAGTTTGCCATATAATTCAGGGACCTGATAGTAAAGGTCGCTGAAGCAAAGGTGCGCTTCCCTATCCTGTCCAGGGCCCGGGACTCTTTGTTAGGTGGATGGACAGTCTGGCTTTCTTCTTCTGCCAGATCCTTTTTTGTTGTGGCCGCCACCACCAAAGCATCCACAGGAAGACCTTTGGACCAATGGGGATCCAAGGCAGGAGGGACAAAATCTTATCTGACCTCCGAGGAATAGCTTTGACGGTATCAGGAACCTTACAAGTATGCTGCACGATAAGCCAGGTGCAAAAGGCCTTCAGGAACACAGATTCCTCAGAGGTCGGCTTAGAGGACTGCCAGTCACCTCTCTGTTTCAGGATTTCAAGGATATCACTGAAGGATACCTCAGAGAGTGACCAGGGGGATCTTTACCCCTCATCAAAATCTGTATCTTCAGTGAGAGACTCCTCTGTGGAGTCCATGTGCTTCTTCTTACACTAACTTTTCTGGTGGACCTCCTCAGTGGGAGAAGCTGGAGAAGACAGTGGAAAAGGGGATTCCTGTGGGAATATGTCCTGAGGCCCTTGCACCAGGTGTCCACTAGGTGAGACTTGTAAAACCAGTGTACCAGAGGAGGGCAGAGGTATACACAGTCCTGTATCACCAGCAGCAGTGAAAGCCTTCTCCATCAGTTGGAAGGCTGGTCCACCTGAAGAGGAGTGCATGTCTAGGACAGGGGTCACTCCTCCCCTACGTGGCTCAGCCTGCCGACCCGGAGTCCCTGGATGGCTGTGGAGCAGCAAACTATGCGTGTCACAACTGACATCCTGGATCATAGCAAAACTTTCCTGCCATGAAGGCAATTGCGGTTCCTTAGTGAGATCCATAAAGTGGACCGCAGAAGGGGAAGACTGTCCTATATTCATGTACTTCAAAGGTAATGAAGGAGGAGAATAAGACGGGGTCTTTGGAGATGGATGATCACCTCCCAAGGAAGGATAGTTCCTGAGGGGTGGGATACCTCTGGCCAAGAGAACCTGACCCACAAGATGCAACACATCATGTTCGGAAAGGCTTCTAGTGGACCTCACAGAGACTGAGGGAGAAACAGGCCTGTCCACAGAAGAGGCAAACTCGGTGCCCATCTCACCCATCTGCACTGAGGACAAAGGTGCTGAGAGAGGCTGGACTACGAGTGTCTGCACCAAAGAAGTCATCGGGGCCGAGGTCATGGTCTGCATCGCCACAGGGATTGGTGCTGAAGTGGTTGTTGGTACCGAAGCTGGAACCGACAAAACTGGAGTCGACAATAAAGGTGTTGGTTCCAAGGAAGATCTCGGAGCTGACGTGGTCAAGGTCTGCGCTGACATAAACGGTCGGTGCCGATACAGTGGTAATAGCCTGAACCGAGGAGCCCTTTGGTGCCGATATAGTGAAGGCTGCAGGAGAAGATGGAGCCGAGATCACTAATGGAGCCTAAGGCCTCGGTGCCGAAGGTCTAGGCACCAAAAGCACTGGGGCTGACTGAGTGAGCTCTGGAGCTGAAATTTTAACCTTTTTATGTTTTGGTTGGCGGGAGTCCCCAGCCAGAGACAAAGGCAAAGATTTAGCCTTGGTAGGAACATCCAAGATTTTCTTATGGGCTCTAGGAGGGGTTGAGGCCTCCGACCCAGAAATAGCCTCTGAAAAGGGAAATTTAAGAAGTCCCTTCAGTAACAGCTTGTTTTTCTTTTCTGACAAGGTTCTGTTCAAAAGGTTCTTACAAATAGTACAGGGTGAGTCAACAGACAAATGGGATGCCCCCAAACAATAAACGCACAAAGAGTGTGCATCAGAAGTAGATAGTTTGTGTCCACAATCAGAACACCACTTAAACCCTGGACTACCTTTCTTATCTGCCATGACAGCAAATTAATCAATAGAAAAAGGTACCAGCAATGGTACAAAAGAATACCCGAAGGTATGAGAAAAACGGAAAGGATTACCAGTGATGGTAAAGAGAGAATACCTCGCGGTAAAAAGGTAAAGAAAAGAGCAGAAAAACCTGAAGAAAATATGTACGCTAGATGCGATAGGGTAAGAGACAAAGAAATATAGACTTTCCCGATAGAAAAGTAATCTGAAAAACTATTAAACAACAAATAACTGTACTTAGCTCAAGAGAAGTAGCTTGACACGACTGAATGGCAACGTGGCAAATGAAATCTGAGGTAACAAGGAGAGGGGGATTGTCGGTAAGAGTTTAGCTCGAGGGTTTGAAGCTGACGGGAGCTTGGAAAATGGCCGGATCAGTTCCGAGGTCGGAACTGATACCCATGCGTAAGGAATGAATGAGGATTAACAATATCAGATTAAATATTACAGACTAAACTGGACTACTGAAATGATATTGTAGCTGGATTTAAGCTGCAAAGAATTTAGAATGCAGCACTTGATTTAAGTATATTTTTGTGGCTTTCCCACTTCTAATTACCTAGCGACTGTATTTCGCCTGCTTTGCTGATATATTGTAATTGTTTTTTTGCATATATCTTGTTATTGCACTTGAAAATCTTAATTTGTTACTTTTAAATCTGTAATTGCTGCAAATTGTTTCTGTAGGCTGTGACAGCCGATTTATAGTGTCTACTGTTCTGTTTCTCATTGTTTTCTGAAAAAAAAAAAAAAAAAAATATCTCTTATTTTCCCGCCTTACTGAGCTTGAGTAGTCCAGTTTCAGAGTTGCTGATCCCTGGACTTTGTTTGTAGTTCCTGTTACTGATTCTTTGCCTAATTTGGAAGAGAGGAAGTTCCCTTGCTTACCAGTGGGAGTGGGAAGCATTGAGCTGCCTGTTGGTCCAGTTTTGTGAGGTTTCAGCCAGTAACTTGTAGTCTATTGGTCGTTTTGGGCCAGTTCCTAGCTTCTTTCAGCCCCCTGATATAATAAGGTTAAACTATTCGGGCTACCTAAATTCCACTCTTCAAATTTTCCCTTATAACTACCTTCCTCGAACTGTATTGCTGATCTAACCAGCGTATCCTATAACTAAAAAGTTCATCTCTACTTGATTCCCAAGTAGACTATTCTCTATCTGTAAAACCTAGCACTTGCTCCTACAGTACTTGCACCTTGATAAGGCACTCTTATTATAGATAGTACCCCACCAGCCTAGAACCCACATCCCTCGGAGTCTTTTGTAAGTTTTTTATCTATTACCTCTAGCATGTCGAGGGATCAGTTGCTAGTGTCCTCTCCTGCTCAACTGGTGAACCTGGGAATATTGAGGCAATGTTACAATTGCCTCATGTACACAGACAATCCTCTCCTTCTCCCACAAAACATAAATACATGCGAGAGATGCAACTATACGGCCAAACTGGAGGCTGAGCTCTCTCAACACAGGACTGGCAAGACCAGACAGGAGGAGAAGGAAACCACACACTACATACCCAGTCACACATAGTACCATCACAACTTCAAATCATACACATAATCACACAAAGACATACTGGGATGCTCTGATCAAAAATCTACCAAAACAGCAGAGGCCACCAAAGCAGACACCCAAACAACTACCACCTCAGGACCAAACACATGCAACACATAGACCACACAGTCAGAGTGTCAAACAGTCACAGCCCTTAAGGCCAAACACAATGCCAGACACACTCGTCATTGGTGACTCCATAGTCAGACACACTGACGTCCCGCTCACCAGACTGAGTAAGGAGAAGGTCACAGTAAGCTGCCTGTCGGGTGCTAGAATCCGCCACATAACGCAAGCACTCAGGTCTCTCAACAGCAGGTACAAGTATGACTCAGTCATTGTCCACGCTGGTGTCAACGACCTGAGACGTACCTCCTTGGACTACATCAAAAGAGACATTGAGGAGCTCTCTGATTATGTAGCCCAAGCAGGTATGACCCTGACCTTGAGCAGTACCCTACCTTCACCTAGAATGATGCCACAATACAGGGATAAGATGATCAGCTTTAATAATTGGCTTAAATTCTGGTGTCATTCAAAGGGGATCCAATGTCTGTCTGCCTGGGATGACATGCTGGACAAGCCACGCTGCTTCGCAAGGGACGGCTTGCACCTGTCACCCCTGGGCTTCCGGATATTGGCAAAGGCTCTTGCCACCCCCATAGTGCCTTTTTTAGGCAAGGCTCAAATTCTAAACCTACCACCCTAGAACACAAAAAAGGAAAAAAAAAAAAAAATGGTAATGCTGCTCAGTGCCAGAAGTCTCAATCTCAAGATGCACGCACTCGAGGCCCTTCTCAGTATGGAGAACATCGATGTCTGTGCTGTGACAGAAACCTGGTTCAAGGCTCCTGAGAGCACCCCAGCACTATCAGGTTTTACCTCATATCATGCGTTCCGGCCCCAAAATCCGGACAACACCAAAAAAGGAGGGGGGTGTCCATATTCATAAAGAACACCCACACCTCAAGGTTGGTGGCAACGCATGATGCATCGGAGACCATCCAGGTGCAATTAACCATAGGCAAGACTGCTCTGCAATTTGTAGCATGTTACAGGCCACCCTCTCAAACCCAGGAACCTCACATGGCCTTCCTGAAAACACTGGAGGGGATAAATGTATCTCCAAACACCATCATATTAGGTGACTTCAACTACCCTAATATAGACTGGGAACACTACTCAAGCCCAAACTCTCTAGCCCAAAGGTTCCTGGAGTTCATAAACTCAAATGCCATGGAACAACTAGTCACCATCCCCACAAGAGGAGAAAACATACTTGATCTCATCATCACAAACATGGGATCACAATGTTCAACACCGGAAGTATACCCCTCACTGGTGAGATCAGATCATAAACTAATCTCGCTGGAGGTCCTCATCCCGCCCTCACCTGAAATAAAAGAGACCACAGTGAAAAACTTCTCAAAAGCCGACTTCACACTTCTAAAAACTAGTGTGGTCTCCTTTAAGGCCCCTGAGCCAGTGGTAAACATTACTCAAACCGCTGAATCACTTACAAATGCCTTCTACCAGCACCTGCAGGACTGCATGGATCAGGCAATCCCAAACAAAATTAAGACTCTTTGTACCAAAGGCAAGCGTCCAGTCTGGCGGTCCCCAGCCATAAACAAGCTCTACAACAAAAGGAGGAAGCTACTACAAGATAGAGCAAAATCCTTGAAAGGTAAGACACCTTTGATCATTATAAGTAAAAAACTAAGAGCTCTCATAAAATCATCCAAGGCTAACTTTGAGAGAAAAATCGCCAAGGACACAAATGACAATCATAAGGCCTTCTTTAGCTATGTTAGAAACATGGGAGGAAACTCCCAGATATGCTCAGAATTAGTCCAAAATGATGTGAAGATTACTGAACCTACACACATTGCCAACATACTGGCTGACAGGTTCAGTGCAAACTTCTCCCCCCCTCCCCCCCAAAAGGAGAGATAACTATACCAGAGGATTGTAGCCCCCCAAACATCTCCAACACCCAGGTGAGAACTGCTCTCTCCAAGGCAAAAAACACAGCATCCATGGGACTGGATGGTGCCCCCGGCTGTGTGCTCCACGAACTCAATGAGGAATTAAACCCGCAGTTAGGACAGCTGTTTAATCTTAGCATCACCTCAGGATACGTACCCAAGGAATGGCGCACTGTGACTGTGGTCCCACTTCACAAGGGTGGTGCCTCCACCGACCCTGGAAATTACCGTCCCATTAGCTTGACACAAGCCTTATCTGCAAAGCCATGGAGAGGATCATAATGGAACTCATAAATAAAGACATAGGGAACTTGCAGACTTTGGATCCAACCCAGTTTGGCTTTGTCAAAGGCAGATCATGCCTTTTAAACTTGGTTGACTTTTTTGAAACAGTCACCAAGGCCATTGATGAGGGAAAGGCAGTCCATACAGCCTACCTCGACCTGGCAAAGGCCTTCGACACAATACCCCACTCAGGTATTATCGAAAAACTCATCAGCTTGAATGTAAACTCATACATCACAAGATGGGTTGCAAACTGGCTAAGTGACAGAACCCACAGGGTCAGAGTTGCTGGAGCCATGTCAGACTCAAAGCTTGTCACAAGTGGTGTCCCACAGGGCTCAGTCCTGGGTCCACTCTTGTTTGGCATCTACTTTTCTGAAGTACAAGCAAACACAGGAGGTTATGGCTGACAAAGTTTGCAGATGACTGCAAACTGGGCGCCATAGTCGAAAACACTTCTGACACAGATATCCTTCAGAAGGGCCTCGCAGAAACGGCCTAAAGTTAAACGCCAAGAAATGCATAGTCATACCCTTCGGGAAAAACAAGGTTACCCCTAGCTACCATATAGGTGGCAATCCACTGAGCACAGAAAAAGACATCAGGGACCTGGGGACCCAGGTTGACACTGGCCTTTCGTTTGACACTCATGTTGCTAAAGTAGTCAGGAAAACCTTCTACATTGCCCACCTGATCATGAAGGGATTCAAATCTAGATCAAGGGAGGTCATCGTCCCCCTGTACTCATCACTCATTAGACCTATGATTGAGTACAATGCCCCATTCGGAATGTATCTGACCCGACACCTGCAGCAGCTGGAAAGGCCCCAAAAGTTCCTCACCAAGAGGATAAAGGGTCTCAAAAATATGTCTTATGCTGCCCGACTGAAAGAACTCCAGCTCTATTCAGTCTCATACCGCTTGCTCAGAGGTGACCTGTGCCTGACATATAAGGCCATGTCAAACCCAGATTTGATGAATATGCTTCACCTCAAAAAATCTAGATCCCTCAGAACCACAAGGGCGGAGACTTAAACCTTGACACGGTTATTAATAGGACGTGCTGGAGGGACAGATTCATCACCCAGAGACTCCCTATGCTGTGGAACAAAATCCCGGTAAATGTGAGGCAGAGCACCTCGCTGGCCTTGTTCAAGAGGAATCTTGACCAATGGATGGGAGATCGCAGATATACCCCAGGGATTACTTCAGTGTCACTGCTTGACAGAGGCACAGCAAAATAATAGGCATAGTTTTATTCAAACTAAAGGGGTGGCGAAAGCCACATATCTATGGGCTAGGCTTATAAATGCCCTTGGGCAGATAGCCTAGTATGAACCTATGAACCTATAAAAACAATGAGTGTACAGATCTTGTTTTGATGAGATGATCCTTACTGCTGGAACTGCCAGTGTCTGCTTCTACAAGTTTTCTGTTTCTGTCAGTTTTATTTGTATGGCAATGTTGTTGTGTGCCTTGTTTCTTTACAGTAGGGCAGTGACTGATTTCACAGATTTAGGAATATTTTGGAATGGATTAATGAAAAATCTGTTCCACATTTTCCTTAGAACTGATTAACTCTGGAGCAGGTTGTTGTGAATCAAACTAAAAGTACAGATTGCTGTATATATCTTGAAATGATAGGATGATGTAAAAGGGAATAGCTGATGGCTTAGGCACACCGATCCCCATCAGCTCTGCATATCACTTCATAGGGAAAGATCTTTCATTGGAAATATAATGCTTCCCCAAGCAAGACATAGAATGTGAATGATCCATACCCAGAGTCATTATATAAACCAGCTACTGAGTTTTCTTTGCCCTTTTAAGAACCTAAGTAAAATCCATGGTAAACAGTAAATTATATTAATTCATCAAAATAAGTTTTAATTATTAACATATCTTAACCATGCTGTGAGATTCCTAGTTGAAGTAATTAGTATGGTGGAGGTATGGCATTCCACATTTGCTAGATGCAAGGTTGAGAGTTATGTGCTCCATGTAAAATGTGTCATTCTCAGACAGAGTGCTGTGGATTTCAAACATTTGAGTTTTAGACATCATATCCTTTAGAAAACACACAATAATGCAAAAGATGTTATTATAACAAACTTATTAGTCAACAAGAGTTAAAATCTGTGCCCGATTTTGGTTCATAGGTGTGTACTAGGCTAATGGCACTGGAGCCTTTACAAATCTAGCCCATAGGATTACCCTGACATCGTACCACCTGACCTTAGTTCCCAGTGCCTCTGTCGAGTAGAGCCACTGGAGTGATCCCCGGGGTGAATTTTCTACTTCCCATCCACTCATCAAGGTTTCTCTTGAAGAGGGACAGTGAGGTGCTCTGTTTGACATGTATGGGAAGTCTATTCCATAGCAAGGGCAGTTTCTGGGTTATGAACCTGTCCCTCCAGCACGTTCTGTTGATTGTGGTAATGAGGGTGAGGTCACTGGAGTGTGTGGTGCAGAGGGACTGGGATTTTTTTAGATGCAGCATTTCTAACAGAGCTGGATCAGACATGGCTTTGTACATCAAGCAGAGATTGCCTCTAAATAGGAGATATGAGACAGAGAATAGTTGGGAGTTTTGAGTCTGTCCATATAGGACAAGTGTTTAAGGCCTAGGATCCTCTTTGTGAGGTACTTTTGTTGCCTCTCCAGTTGCTGCAGGTGTCTAGTGAGGTACATGCCAAATGGGTCATTGTACTCAATAACTGGCCTAATGAGGAAAGAGTAGAGGGAGACAATGACCTCTTTCTTCCTGGATGCAAAACCCTTAGTAATGAGATGTGGCCACATAGAAGGACTTTCTGACCACAGTGTCAATGTGGTGGTCAAAAGAGAGACTGCTGTCAACCTGTGTTCAAAGATCTCTTATAACACCTTCAGTGTTCAGTGGACTACCATCGATGTGGTAATTCGTGGGAACCGTTTTTTTCCCAAAGGGGATGACAACACTTTTTTTGGCATTGAGCCTAAGGCCATGGTTCTGACACCAGTCGTTGGTCTCAGTGAGGCCTTTCTTTAGGATGTCAACATCACTTGGGGAGTTAATAATAGCTCCGAACTTGCAAATGTCTGCGAACTTTGTCAGCCAGAGACTCTTTATGTTGGCCTGGACTTCAGATAAGTACATATCAAACAGGAGAGGACCCAGGACCGAACCCTGTGGGACTCCACTCATGACTGGTGGGCAGTCTGATTTGGAGTCCACTACTTTCACACTGTGGGTTCTATCTGTGAGCCAGTTTGCAATCCACCTAGAGATATAGGGCTTGATGAGTGAGTTTTTCTGGGATTCCTGAATGAGGAATGGTATCAAATACCTTGGCCAGATCAAGGTAGGCTGTATGAATCACCATGCTTTCATCCACATCTCTGGTGACTGACTCAAAGAAGTCCACCAAGATGAGCAGGCATGATCTACCCATCACAAAACCAAACTGTGTGGGATCCAGAGTTTGGAGATTCGTTATATCCATGTTTATAAGGTCTGTGATGATGCGTTCTATAGCTTTGCATATCAGACTTGTCAGGCTAATGGGGCTATAGTTCCCAGTGTCTGTAGTTGCTCCTCCTTTGTGGAGAGGGATGACTGTAGCAGTGCACCATTTGATAGGGACAAAGCCTGAGGTGAGGCTGTGATTGAACAGGACACACAGGTGAGGTGCCAGTTCATGCTGTAGTTCATGTAGAACACAGCCGGGGATATTTTCAGGTCCCATGGAAGCTGTATTCTTGGCCTTGGACAGTGCTGTTTTAACTGTGTGCAGCAGTAATACTGGGTGCCTGGCAATCTTCTGGTACTACGATTGTTCTTTTGGGTGGGAGGGGTAAAGTTGGCACTGAATCTGTCGGCCAGTATATTGGCACTATCTGTTGGCTTGATATAGGAGGTACCATTGTGCAGTAGCTCAGAGCAAATCTGGCTGTTGCTGTGGAGATATAATTTGCAAATACTGAAAATAAGTTGGTCAATAACAAACAGAAATAAATGAGGGCTTTTTTAAAAATCGCCACAAGGGTCTCTGCTTGCTGCGATGCTTTCCTTACTAACTAATTTCTAGTCAATAAGACTTAACTTGTGATTACTGTGGTTGATTGTGCTACTTTCCTGAAGAAGGAAGTCTTAGAAGAGGAAATCTGAAGTTACTGCCTATATGGAGATCACAGATCTCACTAGTGTACATGTGGGAATCAGATTCCCAATGAACTATGTAATCTCCAAAAGAGAACCCACTTCACTTGAAAGACACTATACAACAAATGTAGGTACTGCCATGAAGATTCTTTACATAACTATAGAAGGCCTTGTGGTTGTCTTTATTATCTGCTGCAATTCTGTTTTCATAGCTAGCTATAGAGGATTTAATGAGGGATTACAACTTTTTGTTGAGGCTGATGTGTGTTTTTCCAGTCTTGGGACTTCACCTTATTCCACATCAGTTTCCTCCTTCTGTTATAGAGTTTGTTTATGGCAGGGGACCACCAGATTGGCTTCCTTTTTTGGAGGAGAGTGTATTGGTTCTATTGGATATGGCGAGATCCATGCATTTGTGTATGTCTTTGTACAGTGCATTGGTGTATCGCTAGGTGGTCATGCAACTATTCTCCATTTGCATGGGTGCCATGAAGTTAGCCACCTCTGTTTTTAGGAGCCCAAAGTTCGATTTGGAGAAGTTTTTATGGTTGACATTATTTTCCTTAATCAGCTGTGTGTTTTCAAATCTGACAATAGTTTTCATTACTAATTATATGAATGTCTCTGATTTTGCTTCACATCTTTGGCGTGTGCTTCATAAAATACATGGTTCTCCAGCAAACTGATTTGTATCATAGACACGAGTTTCAGGCTACATATTGTTCATGAACTATATATCAGTGCAAAAGCCATTGTTGCAGCAAGTAGCAGCCTTATTATCCAGCTATCATTTGTTGACTGGTTTAGTCCCACTAAGCTAGTAGGCTCTTTTCAGGGTAGAACTGAGGTGGTGGGTAAACTACTAGGGGAAATTGGGTCAGGGCGTCTGGAAACTTAGAGGGTTCATAGGTGCTTTCTAGACTATTGTTCTCTGAAGATCTTATGAAGTTTAGCCTTACATTCCCATGACAGTTATTAGCCTGTATATTTCAAAATAATAATAACTCAACAATGGTCTGAACAGCTGTATGCTAGGGTATTTACATGTTTTCCCTATCCAAAAGATTCAATGGTGTTTTACTGGTGGTGAATTTTCTGTTAACCATCCATTTGCCTAAATTATATTTGAACAGAATGTGAGAAATACTTTGCTTTATGTGGAGTGGAAGGCTCTTCCACAGAAGAGGCATTCTCTGTAATACCTACATATGTTCTGTTAATTTTTCAAAAAAGATTGAGGACTCTTGAGTGGGTGTTTATAACAGAAGTGAACTTGCAAATATGTAATAGTCTGATAGAACAGGGTCTGCTGAGGCTCTATAAGTAAAACAAAGGTCACCTCTCTGTAGCTTGTCTGGCACAGGCAAGAGAGAGACAAGGCTTTGAGATGGTCTGTGTAGTTTTTTATGATTTAGACCATTGATTTTTTTAGGGAGGAACCATTGTGGTCATTTTGAGGTGTTACAAATGTCTGGACAGGCATATACCAAAAGGAGAATTATACTTAATGACTGACATAACAAGTACTGGGTACAGTGGAATGATTATGTCCCTGGACCTGACCACCATACCTTTAGATATAGGCTGTGAGATGAAAAAGGACTTCCTGACAAATAGTGGATATGTGGTGAGCAAAGGACAGTTTATTGCTGACACAGATTCAGACACCCAACTACAGGGTCAGTTTTTAGGGGTGCATCGTCAGTGTGATAGTTACAAGTAGAGTCATGCTTTCTAAAGGATGATTATGCACTTCTTAGCATTTAATTTTAGGCCATGGTTTTGGCACAGACTACTAGTTTGGAGTCAGCCTTTTTGTAGGAATTTGGTGTCCTCTGGGTGTTTATGATGGTACCAAATTTACAATAATCTGAAAACTTGGCCAGCCACAAAGCCCTAACATTAACTACGATGTCAGAAAATGCCAAAGAGGAGTGGGCCCAAGGATTGAACCAAGAGTACTCTGCTAGTGGCATGTCTTTTGGAGGAGGCAGACCCACCCACCCTTACTTCCCGAATTTTGTTTGTAAACTAATTTGCTATTTAATAAGTTACATAGGTGTTAATATTTAGATGAGAGAGTTTATCTATGATACCAAAGTGTGGGAAGGAATTAAATGCCTTTGAGAAGTCTAGCTATGCTGTGTGCACTGATCTGCCTCATACATTGCTTCAGTGACTTTTTCAAAGACATTGAACATATTAAGTAGGCAGGACCTGCTCTTAAGGAATCTGAAGTGGGCTGTGTCAAGAGTATGTAGATTACCTAAACCCTTATGTATTAGTTCTATAATGATCCTTTCCATAGGTTCATAGGTAGGTACTAGGCTATCTGCCCAAAGGCATTTATAAGCCTAGCCAGAATGTGTTGGCTTCCGCCACCTCCTTAGATTAGTTCCCTGTGCCTCTGTCCAGCAGAGCCACTGAAGTGATCCCTGGGGTAAACTTCCTGTTTCCCATCCACTCGTCAAGGTTTCTCTTGAAGAGTGTTAGTGAGGAGCTCTGCCTAATGTAGATTGGAATCTTGTTCCAGAGCATGGGAACTCTCTGGGACAGGAATCTATCCCTCCAGCACATCCTATGGTGAGGTTTAGATCCCTAGAGCATGTGGCTCAAGGGGATATGGTTTACTTTAGGTGGAGCATGTCCATCAATTCTGGGTTGGACATGGCCTTGTATGTCAGGCAGAGATCACCTCTGAGTAGGTGGTATGCAACCGAATACAGCTGGAGTTTCTTCAGTCGAGCTGCATAGGGCATCTATTTGAGGCCAGTGATCCTCTTGGAGAGGTACTTCTGTGGTCTTTCCAGCTGCTGCAGGTGTCTTGTAAAGTACATCCCAAATGGGACATTGTACTCTATGATGGGTCTGATGAGTGATGCATAGAGGGGCACAATTACCTCTTTTGATCTGGATGCAAACCCTTTTGTGATTATGTGGGCCACATAGAAGGATTTTCTAACCACTTTGGCAATGTGATTATCAAAGGAGAGATTACGATCTACTTGGGTCCCCAAATCCCTTATTTCGTCTTCTATATTTAGGGGGCTACCACCTATGTAGTAATTTCTGGGTACTTTGTTTTTTCCAAAGGGGGATGACTATGCACTTTTTGGCATTTAGCTTGAGGCCATGGTTTTGACATCAGGTATCTGTCTCATTGAGACCCTTTTGGAGGATGTCTGTGTCAGCCAGAGAGTCAGTTATAACCCCTAGTTTGCAGTCATCTGCAAGTCATCCATAGCCTTAGAGATGAGACTAGTGAGACTTATGGAACTATAATTACCCAGATCTGTTGCAACCCCACCTTTCTGCAAGAGAATGACTGTTGCCATCCTCCATTCATACAGCACAAAGCTTGCTATGAGGCTGATATTGAATATCTTCTATAAGAGGTCTGACAAGGCATGTTTTAGGCTGACTCGTAGGGAGCCTGGTATGTTATCAGACCCCACGAATGTAGTGTTCCCGGCTTTAATGCCTTGATGGCCTTAGATAGTGCCTTGATAACTTGATCATGGAATATCTAAAAGACTGGGATGTAGTTGTATGAATGTGATCTGAAAATATTAGAGGGGCGAAGGGGATGAAGCTCAACTAAATTTGTCTACTAGTAGACTGGTTATGTCCTCTGGGAGCATATGGTATCATTTAGTATTAGCTCTACATAGTGCCAGGCATTGTTTGTGAGATTCTTAACATTAAAATAAATATTTTCTCCTACTCTTTTTTGCCAAGTGCCATGGGATCTTTTATGTTCAACTAAGGAACCACCTGCTCATTTATTAGTATATTAAAATAATACTTAAAATCCATCCAGACTTGGGACAGACATCATTTCCTTCAGATAACATATGGTACAGCTCTCAGTGAGGTGAGGTCTGCCCGAGTCTAAATGGGAAGGTATTTTGTGGTTTTCCACCTAAGGAAAATGCACTTTTGGAATATATGTCCATGCTGTTTCTTCATGGAAGTAATTAACATCCCAGCATATAGCTGTGAGTGATGAGTTCAGAGAGTACCATCATGAAGAGGGTATGGCTTGGGGAGCAGTTTGGAAGGGAGTGGCCACACAGCATCATGTTGATGTGGGCGTGGCTTGGTGGGGGTAGTAGTTTGGGAGTAGCGAGTACAAATTTGAAAATGCTGGCTACACCCCTGGCATGTAACATGCTGGTGGGCCCAGGCCACTGTGGCCTCTTCTCTCCCCTCCTTTTATCCCAGTCTCCTTTTCGAATGTCTTAGAATGTCTGAGGATAAAATGATTTAAGGCACTGTGAATTCTGCAGTCAGTCTGTAAACGAGAAGGCACTGTGCACCCTACCGGCTGGAGAAAGAGTCAGCAGGAAAGACAACAGGTTTCAGTTGGCTGATTTGATGCATTTTCTGTGGTTGGTTCTAAAAGGTTTAGATTGCAATTTATTATTTGAATGTTTAATGAGAAGGTTAAAAGGTTCAGTTACCTGTTTTGAAAATTTAATAAATGGTTGTAACAGCAATTGGTGTTGCATATATTTAGCGAAGAGGTTTCTTCTGGACAGTCTAGTAGTACTTTACAAATGACCCCATCAGCAACTTGCTCAGTAGACAGCACAAGAATTTAAACCTATTTGAACCCATAGTTCTAAACAATAAAAATGTAAGTAAAAGCTATCAATAGTTTTGGGACAATCCTGAAAATACTCAGTAATAAAGGGGTTAATACTGCACAAGGTTGTGAAGATAAGGGAATAGAACTAGCAGGTTCATATGAATAACTGTTTATGATATACCTCAACCATTTCTCATTATGAGGCATGTTCTTCATTTTAGTCTTAAGCCTGTGTTTCACTCCATACCACACTGAAAGGGTCTGTCACACATTAATTGTTAGAATTGTTTTAAATAAATATTCACAGTAAATACTGAATCCTGTTAATTCTTTTTGCTCATTTGTTTTCTGCACCAAAACATAAGAGTCCACATTTTGGAAACAGAAGGTTGAGAACTATACCTCCCTTACTCTTTCCATACTGTGAACCTGTCTGTAAAGATACCACATTAAAACATTTGAAAGAGGAAATAAAGCCTTTATTTATTGTCCGTTTACAGGCAATGCTTGGCACATCACATGTGTGGATCAAAAAGATGAAAAATAATCCAAAATATACTATAATGCATAAAAATGCCATGGTTTCTGGGGACTTGGTAGCCCTTTCTTCCAGCAAATATTAACATTTTTTTTTTCTCGGGAAGCATGTCCTGCAGGAAATTCATCCCAGAGATTTGCAGATTTTGTGTCAACTCAAAATTTTTACCAGAATGACACTCTGGTGTGTGTACATCTGTAATATGACATTTTCCTACAAAAATTATATACTTGCTGTGAAAATGCTGTTTTACTGTGAAATATAGTGCTGGATGTGTTGTAATGTTGCCAGTGAACAGTCTGAGATAGTACTGATATACAGTATACCATACTCTGTGAAGAAATTCTGCAGAAAACTATACTTAAGGGCATGTTTTAATAAAAATGAAATGAAAGAAAATGTAAATAAAAATGTAATGAATGAAATTGAAGATGAATTATTAAAAGTCAGTATTTATGAAACTGAACTAATATTAGAAATGAAAAAATGGTTTGAAGATGATGTACATAAAAATGATGAGGATGTCTACTTAAATAATGAATTTAATACTGGGTATGGACATTTAGAAGTACCTAGTAGCATCAAATAAAAGTAGAGTTATACCTCCAAAATCCTCCATGTGTATTACATTGTATGAAACTGTAGTGTGTGGACAAATTGAACGGGAGTTTGAGCAATTTTGTAGGGAAAGGAAGGAGTACAATTTTACTAAAGATGAGTGGAAGGAACTACAGGAGATGAGGATAAAACTGGATGAATTAGTCTTTCGCCAAGCAGATAGAGGGGGAAATTGGGTAGTAATGAGTAAAGAGGAGTATGAAAAATGGTAATGGATTTGGTTGGGGTGAGAAGTGAATATGTAGAACTAGAAGTTAACCCTAGGTGCAAATTCAATGAGGAATTACTCGAAATATTAGAAAGGGGAGAAAGGCTAAGATTCTTTACTAGTAAGGATGTTCAAAAACTATTTAGAAAAGAACCTAGAAACCCCAAATTATATGCACTGCCCAAAATACATAAGAATTTACAACGTCCCCCGGGGAGACCTATTGTCTTGATGTTAGGTTCCTACATGGAAAATGTGGGAAGGTTTTTGGACTTCCACTTGAAAAAGTATTTAAGTAGAGTGACATCACAAATAAAGAATACTAAAAACCTATGTGATAAAGTGAGTAAAATAAAGTGGAAAGAGGACTATTTTTGGGCAACAGTTGATATTATTTATTATTTAACATTTGTTGACTGGGAATGTCTGACTAGGTTCCACAGAGCCTGTTTTCAGCAGAGGCCCGGAAAGAAATGCTCCAGATGCATGTCTTTGGAATGCGGGAGGAAACCGGAGTACCCGGAGGAAACCCACGCGAACACAGGGAGAACATGCAAACTCCACACAGAAGGCACCCCAGCCGAGAATCGAACCGAAGAACCTCTTGCTGTGAGGCGACAATGTTAACCACTGCACCACTGTGCCGCCCGATATAAAACCTTGCATACTAACATTGAGACTAGGAGAGGTCTGGAAGCTATGGGTAAAGTTATGGGAGAAGGACCACATAGCTCCTTTCTGTTACTTTTGCTTGAATTCTGCCTAACCTACAATTATTTTACGTGGGAGGGTAAATTATTTTTGCAGAAAAAAAAGGTATGGCAATGGGGGTGGCATTTGCCACTTCATATGCCATAGTATACATGAGGGAATTTGAAAAATAATTTGTATATCAGAATAAATATTTTATTCAAAATGTGGCATTTTTTGGTAGATTCTTCGATGACTTAATATTCATTTGTAAGGGTGATCAGGGGAAATTTGATGAGTTTATGGCAGATTTGAACAGAACCAGTCATGGTTTGGAATTTGTATATGAAGTAGATCCTAAGAGTATTAAATATCTAGATATAGAATTGTATGTGTCAGAACTAGATCAAATACAATTCAAGCCCTTTAGGAAAGTTACAGCAGTAAATAACTTCCTACATGCAGGATGTATGCATCCCCCACATTTAATTAAGGCACTACCACTGGGTGAGATGAAGCGAGTATTTTTGAACACTTCTGAGGAGAGGTTTAAACTAGATGTTTTTCAGGATACGATGTCGAGATTAAAATCTAGAGGATACCCAGAAGATATTATTTTGTATGCTAAGAAAATAATTCTGGGTGAAGAAAAGGAAAAAGATAGGAGAAATAGGTGGACTAGGTAAAGTCATTATAGTGATGGGAAGAATGCTCAGGGAAGGGTAGAAGAGGAACAGGAAAATCTGTTCTTTGTTACAAAATTTTCATCCTTCAGTTTAAGAATGGAGAAAATAATAAGACATTTTTGGTATATGATTAAGGAGAATGGTAATGTAGGGGCCCTGTTTCCTGAACATATAACTTATTCCTATGGTAGATATCCTAATTTGAAGGAAATATTAAGTGGGGATGACAGACTGCATATTGAGAGGATCGGAAGGAAAGGTATGTGGCCATGTAGAAACTGCAGTGTATGTGGTAGGGTTAAAAATCTGGATGGAAAAAAGATTAATAAAAGGTTATACAAGGCAAAAGAAGTGTATACATGTAATTCTCAAGGCATTGTTATATAATAGGCTGTGGATGTGAAAGGGAAAATTGGTACATAGATCAGACTAAAAGGAAGGTGAGGGTAAGAATCCTGGAACATCTAAAGGACATCAGGAATAAAAACATGTTTAGTCCAGTAGTTGAGCACTTTTGGTCCACACATGGGGGTAATAATGTCAGTTTGTTTTATAGTGTTTTGGCTCGACCATTTTTTAAAAATGGGGGAAGTTTTAAAGATGATTTAGATAAGTTGGAATGCAGATGTATTATAAATTACAAAACTTTGCAACCCACAGGAATGAATATTGATAGTAATCTAACATTATAATGTATTTAATTCATATATATATATATATATATATATATGTAGATAGATATACATATAGATAGATATAGATATAAAAATGTGTTAGAATGTATAGTTTTAGTGATGCACAAGATAGTAACCTGACATCATAACTTGTAATTTTGAATGTATTTAATCTATAAGAATGTGTTTAAATGAAATTCAAGTGATGTATATGCATTTAAATAATGAATTGATTAATTAGATGAGTTTGTATTGAATGGGGTATAAAGGAATGGAGCTAAAGGAATGGAGCACTAGGATGTAATTATTCTTTGAAAGTGAAAGGCTGAGGTACCAAATAAAGTGGTAAAGAAACTATATGTGATTTTGCCTGTGTGAAGCTTGCTATTTGTGTTTTTCATACGAAAAACTATTTATGATATATCTCGACCATTTCTCATTATGAGGCATGTTCTTCATTTTAGCCTTCAGTCCGTGTTTCACTCCATACCACACTGAAAGGGTCCGTCACTCATTCATTGTTAGAATTATTTTAAATAAATATTCATGGTGAATACTGAATCCCATTAATTATTTTTTCTCATTTGTTTTCTGCACCAAAACATAGGATTCCACATTTTGGAAACAGAAGGTTGAGAACTTCTTCTTTCGGCTTTTCCCGGTTAGGGGTTGCCACAGTGGAACTCTGGTCCGCTAATGATTGGCAGTAGATTTTTACGGTGCCAAGGTGCCAGCCCAACGCCCTACCTTCAACAAAGGCACTCCCATTCATGCATGTCTTTCAAATGCCACTTGACTGCGGGGAGGACATGCAGACTCCACACAGAATGCGCTCTAGCCGAGAATCGAACGGGAGAACCTCTTGCTGTGAGGCAACAAAGCTACCGGTGCACCACCACGGCAGCCAGAAGGTTGAGAACTATACCTCCCTTATTCTTTCCATACTGTGAACACATTTAGCATTTGGATCAGCTAATTCAACCCTGCCTTTCATTTCCTGTCTGTAAAGATACCACATTAAAACATTTGAAAGAGGAAATAAAGCTTTTATTTATTGTCCGTTTGCAAGTAATGCTTGGCATATCACATGTGTGGATCAAAAAGATGAAAAATAATCCAAAATACACTATAATGCATAAAAATGCCATGGTTTCTGGGGATGTGGTAGTCCTTTCTTCCAGCAAATTTTAACATGTTCTTTTCTCGGGAAGCATGTCCTGCAGGAAATTCATCCCAGAGATTTGCAGATTTTGTGTCAACTCAAATTTTCTACCAGAATGACACTCCTGTTTGTGTACTTCTGTAATATGAAATTTTCCTATAAATAATTATATACTTGCTGTGAAAATGCTGTTTTACTGTGAAATATAGTGCTGGATGTGTTGTAATGTTGCCAGTCTGAGATAGTACTGATATACAGTATACCATACTGTGTGTTAATTGCAATGTATACACCAGATGTTTTGCTGCAGCAAACAGCATTTAATAAAGATTGGATTTGGGACACCAGTAGAAATACCACTAAAATGAAAGGTTTTGGCCCAGCACAGCAAACATTTTGCTTCTTAAGTGGGTCGGAAAGTTTTATAGCCAAAAATAGGAACTGTTGGTGGGTATCAGCAAGAAAGTTGACTAGAGACATTTGCCTTTCCGTGAAGAAAGTTATGGCAAAGGTTAGTGACTCTCCAAGTTTCAAACTGGAAAGCACTAGATGTGTTTTTGGATGTTATAAGCAGGAGAGTACTGGAAAAGTGGGTGGAACAAAAGAAGACACCTGCAAATTTATTTGGTGGATTACCTAAAGTATGCCCAAGTTACCTTTAGTGGGCATGAAGTCAGAACTGCTAAGATCTATTATTTCAGAATATTTTCCTACTAAAGAGCAAGCTGTTTTCACTTTACCTTTATGCTCCACTAAAGTGTACTGAACTTCATGTTCTGTTGTCAGTGTGTAAAACATACTGCACAAGTTTTTTTTTTCCAGGTGGGCGGAATTTTAGTAATTATGTCAAACTGCTGTTACATTCATGCCTTATGGCCTCAAGTGCATCTACATTGTCATCTTCCTCTAGTTTTTGGTGTGACTAAACTGTCACCTGTTTTTGCCCAAAGAAGCTTTTGAAGTTATGCTGCATAGCAGCATGAAGATGAATTGGTGCAGAATAACATTTTAGAAGGCAAGTAAAGTAGTAACTGATCTCCAGAAACAGACAACTGATAAATTAGTTATATTAAAATGAAAGACTAATAGTTAATAAATATGTGTTTAGAACTCAGCAAACAAAGCTTGTACACTCTCAGAAGCTGATATAAAGTGTAGTATATTTTTAATGTGGGAAGCGGCAGAATTTCAAGAAAGTGTTTAATGTTTTTTTAACAAAAATATATTTTTGTAAGCGGTTAGCAATGAAAAGATAAATGTTGTGCCTTTTTAAAATGTGTTCTCTAAGTAGAATGTTGAGAATGAACACTGCCACACGTGGAACGCAATAGAATAACTGCTAATTCAGTACAGTCAGCAGGTGGAATGTGATGAATAACCGCTAATTCAGTACAGTCAGCAGGTGGAATGTGATGAATAACTGCTAATTCAGTACAGTCAGCAGGTGGAATGTGATGAATAACTGCTAATTCAGTACAGTCAGCAGGTGGAATGTGATGAATAACTGCTTGCTCAGTACAGTCAGCATATTGACTATGTGCTACTACTAAGTTTGCAAAACATACAGTCTCAGTGGACACCAAGTTACCCGGACATATACTATTGCTGAATGGTAAGGAATTGAAAGGATTACTAGATTATGGGAGCATGATCACACCTACAAGAATCCTTATATCTTCAAGCAGAAGGAGAGAAAAGTGGAACTGATGTGCATTCATACAACAGGCATTGTCCTGTAACATATGTACCTATCAGTTACGGTCATTTAAAGTATTGTATCCTGTAGCTCTACTGCCTAATGTTGCACATGATGTTATAACAGGTCAGCATTTTTACCAGTTTAAAGCAGTCTGGAAATTGTGTGTGTATGTGTGCACACGCGTGTGTTCTTGGGGTAAACAACGTTACAAAGATTTAAGAAATGCAAAAGTCCAAAGCAGAACAAAATCACTACTATGGTCTGCCTTTTGTAGATGAATTAACAAAACTCTTAGGGTGAAGGCAATACTCTCCATTTTAAGGCAGGGTATTGATGAAAAGTGTTTTGACTTGGCAGATTTGCAAGCACGCAGATGGACAATGAAAATTAAGAAAGCACAACAGGAGAATGACAAGATGCAGGGCCACTGAAAACGTTACTAGAGAAGGAAAAGTAAGAATGATTCAAACATGGCAAATAAAGACAGAGAAGAAATGCAACATCAATTGTTAGTTTCAAAATCTTTCAGAATTCAAATGGTTACAGTCATATTTTGAATAGACACTTCATGAGACAAAACCAAAACTTGACTTTTTGTTAAAATGCAATATCCTAATGTAATAAAAGATGTTGAATACTTCTGTGCAACATGCCCAGAATTTCAAAGACTGTACCATCTTCTGGGTTCAGAAGTTTTCCGATTAGAGTTCTGCAGGTCCATTAATAAAGATTCATAATGGCTACTGATATATTATTACTGACTGTGGTTAATAATACATTCTAATAACTACTGAATATGGTACTAAGTTGTTCCTTGAATCAGTGCCACTACAAAAAACAATACCAAATTAGTGGCCAAAGAAACAGTCAGTGTCACTTTTCTCCAGGTTATGGATACCCAAATATATGAATAACCAGTTGAGTCCAATGGACCAGGGAACACTTATGTCAATGGTGATGCAGCAACTTTGTCAATGTTTTAAAGTTGAACAGTTACGAACATATCATCCTCAAAACGACTAGTTACTGGAGAGCTTCACTTCCTTACTACAACCTTTAACAGGACTTACCCATTTGAGTTATTATGCAACAGCCATCCAGTGGCTTGCTGGCTGCAGCAAAGGAGATGTGGGAGGATGAAACTTAAAAGTGTAATTACATACTTCACAAACTTGTAAGATAAAAGTAAAAAATGTCATGCCAATAGTTAAAGAACATATGCAAAGGGCACAATAAATACAACAGAGGGTGTATAACAAGAATGCCATACTTGGAGGATTTAAAACAAGTTAATTTCCTCTGCTAAAGAAAAAAATCCTATTATGATGGTATGGACCCTTTGAAGTGGCACAGAAAATGAAAAAAAAAACTACAAAATAATAAACTGGAGAGAGGACCAGAGCAGATTCATCGCATAAAATGTGTTAAAATTACAGACAGAAACTGTAGCTTCTGTCCTCAGTCTGAAAAACATACCTCTCAACCTCTCAGCTCAAGAAATCTGGACAAAGGCAGAAATAATAAGGAGACAAAAGCCCAGAAACAGGGACAGATTTTAAAAATTGCTCCTTTAAACTTAGAAAGTCACTAGAATAACAGGTTTTGAATTGTTATGTATTTTCTGTAGGATATGAAGTCGGAAACTCATGTGTGTCATTACTTACTATTATTAGTGACTTCAAACCTGAATAATCTGCCAGAAAACCACAAATTTTATGAGGAAAAGAAACAATGTGAAACAAAAATCTGGACAGTTGAGAGATATGCCCAGAAACAATAGGTGAGAGTGTTCTCATTGAGAAATGAATATTTTCTTCTGAGATAACTGGCGAACAAATTTAATTCAACATCAACTTGAAACTGTGCCAGGAAAGAAGGTAAAACCTAAAACCATACAGAATACAGCAGTCTCAGAGAAAAACAGTAAGTAAGAAAGACAACAAACAAATGATAAGCGCTTTCGGGTCCAAGCCTTTCTTCAGATATCTGAAGAAGGGCTTAGACCAGAAAGCGCTTATCGTTTGTTTGTTGTTTTATTAAAAGGTTTTTGTGGTGCTGCAGTAGCATTGTCACCTCACAGCAAGATGTTGTCACGTTCGATTCTCAGCTAGAGCGTCTTCTGTGTGGAGGCATGCGTGAATGGGCGTGCCTTCGTTGAAGGTTGTGCGTCAGGGCTGGTAACTCGGCACGTAAAAATCCACTACCAAACATCAGCGGACCGGAGTTCCACTGTGGTGACCCCTAACCGGTATAAGCTGAAAGACACAACAACATATCAGCCTGCTGGTTGCTTGCTTTTATTACTCTTTCTTCATTATTCTGACTTGGAGCAACAACCTTTAGCGAGAGGGTCTCTTGGTTTTCTTTTCGTAAAAACAGTAAGTAAGGAAATGTTTAAACTGGGAGTTACTGATTGAGGAATCCCAAAAAATGAAAAGTCTAATTGTGCTGGCCCTTTTTATGATGATTTTCAGAAACTGCAGGAGATATCAAAATTTGACACTTGCCCAAGGCCCAGAGTAGGTAAGTTAACACAGAGGCTAGGCAAACCATCCCAGATTTGACAAAGGAGTATCTGTGCTGGGTAACATTAATGCCAATGTGAATAAGTTATTCATACCTCTGCACCCATAATAATCAGTATGAACATTGGAGTTCTATATGCTAGGAGGGAGTCATTATGGCATAAAGAATACTGAAAAGATGTTAAACTATGAAAATGTTTCTCTCTGTAATAAACTATTTTGTCTGTAGTAAAAATGCCACTGCTTTGTTATGGAAAAAATACTACTGAAGTGTGGAGTAATGCTGTCAATACATGCATATATACAAACATTTCAGGCATGGGCATTAATGTCCTTTTCGCCTGTCAGTATAACAAAACAGTTGTTCCCATGACGTGTCCAGGGTGTTTTTAAAATATGTAAATTAGTGCTTGCTTTAACGTAATTTATTTTTATTTTATTTTACTTTTGTTGACCAGGAAAGTCTGACTGGACACAGGTCCTTTTTCAGCAGAGGCCCGGGAAGAAAAGCTCCACATAAGTAAAGACAACATTGACATATACAGTTAATACAATGGTAAGAGATCACATGAGCATTACCAGATCACATATTAAGCAGAATCACACAGAAGACAAAGTTTTTGTTTTAACATATCCAAGTAAGTTCAGTAAACAATTTACAACAGGTAACAGACATCATGAGATATTCAATAACACACATTTCAGCCAGTGGAAGTTAATACTCTTAAATAAGAGAGGTTTGGTAGCAAAAAAATGACAGAAGAGTTAGTAGCATTAGGAGGAGAATTTCCAATATGGTGCTGTAGCAATGAGTTGGGATTTGGTAATTGGTAGATGCTGGTTGAGAAGTACTGTTTATCCTGGGTTAGTACAAGAACATAGTCAGGAACTGGATAAGTGTGGAAGGTTAGTAATATTTGTTGTATTTGCAGGGAGGTTATTCCAGACTTTGCCTATATTGTTTGAGAAGAGGTTGTCACCTGCAGTGTTGTTGGCTTTGACAGATCTTACTAAGAACTTGTTGCGTGATTGAAGGATGCAGTTACTTGTGTAGGATAGAAGGAGATGCTGAAACGAAGGGATTTTATTGGGTTGGTTCAAAATCTTGTGGGTTAAAGTGAGTTGGTTATAGAGTAGAAGTTGGGGCAGTTCAAGCTACTTCAGCTGTTTGAGTGCTGTGCAGTGGTGTGACCTAAAAGGAGAGTCTATGGCAAACCTAACAATTTTGTTATAACATGATTCCAGCTTAGCAAGGTCAGTTTTCTTTAGGTTAATGAGAATGAGTGAGGCATAGAGTGGAGTTGAAATAAGATGTGTTTGTGCAATGGTAGCTTTTGTGCTATTGGTAACATAGTTTATTTCTATGTAGGGTGCCCAATCTTTTGTGTACCTTCTTGATGGTTTGTGCAATATGAATATCTAATTTTAGAGTAGTAGCAAAAACTAGGCCAAGTGGTTTTGTCTGGGTTACAGGAGAGATATATGTGTGGTTTAAGGATTGATTATTAAATGGGGGAAGGGGTCCTGTTTGCCTGGTGGGTTGGAAAATCATGTGTTTTGTTTTATTTGGGTTTAGGATGAGTTGGGAGTTGTTTAGCCAGTTCTCAACTTTATAAAAGGAATCCTGAGTGATAAGATGAAGCTGTTGTAGAGATGATGCTGAACATATCAAAGTAGAATCATCAGCATACTGAATGACAGAGACATGAATTGTGGAAGTATGGAGTTTGTTGGTAAATAGTGAGAAAAGAAGGGGTCCTAGGATGGAGCCTTGAGGGACACCTATGGTAACAGGGAGAAGTGGAGACAGGTTTTGCTGCCATTGCACAGCTTGTTAATGGTTGGATAGGTAGTCACAGAACCATGCAATTGTGCTAGGACTTAAATTTAGATCTGTCAGTACATTGAGTAGTTTGCAATGGGAGACCACATCAAATACTTTTGAGAGGTTGAGAAAAATGGCAGATATGAATTTATCATTATTCCTGTCAAGATTTACAGTATTGGTGAAAGACATAAGAGTAGAGGTGGTGCTGTGGAAGGAGCGGAACCTGTGTTGAGTCTCGGATAGTAAATTATTAGTTAGCAGATTGTCTACAATTTGTGTATGTATGCATCTCTCAAGTATTTTAGAGAGGGGTGAGAGTATGGGTATTGGCCAGTAATTAGATAGCTCTGTAGAGGTACCTCCTTTATGAAGTGGGATGATATGAGAGGTTTTCCAGATAGTAGGGATGGTGTGTTCTGAGATGGATCGGTTAGTAAGTATGGATACTGGATAAGCCAAAATTAAGGTACTCAGCAGGCAGTTTATTGGCTGCTATGGTGGTAGGCTTGAGTTTTTTTAAGCAATTGTTTTATAAAGTTGGTTGAAACAGGTTAATATTATTATTTATTGCAGGGAAGGTAGCTGTAGGAGTGTTACAGTAGTTTTTTTGAGGGGGATAGAATGGTTTCTGTAAAGTATTTGTTAAACTGGGTGGCTATGTTGTCGGAATTGTTGATAGTAGTTGGGGTAGGTGTACTAGTTTTGCCAGGCTGAAGGATGTTGTTATTGGTTGACCAGAACCTTTGTGGGTTTTTGCAATGTTTATGTTAAATGTTATGATAGTTAATTTTGTCTAGCTTAATGAGTTTTTTTTTGCCTTTCTGAGGTCATGGTATGCCTGTTTGGAGGAGTTGTCTGCAGTGTTGTAAGACTGTGCCCCAAGCTTTCTCTCTAGATTTTAGTACTGATCTGGTTTCTTTACTTAACCAGGGGGCATGATTGGATTTTATTCTTATGGTTCTTGGTGGTGCATGGATGTTTAGGATATTTAGGAATGTTGAGTTGAAACATTTTACTGCTTCATCTAGGGGCAGATGCTTAAGTGGGTTCCAGTTGTAGAGTTTGAGGGAGGTCAAGAAGTTCTGGGGGTTGAGGTTTTTCTTGTTCCTTATTAGCGGATATGATGGTTGCTTAGTAGGATTAACGCAATGCTTTAGTAGGAAGGTAGGGAAATGGTCACTTAGGCTGTTTGGGAGGCAGCCGGAGTGACAGGAGAGTTTAGGCTTGTTTGTTAAAAACCAGTCTAGGATAGAGTGTCTGTGTGATGATTTGTCTATACTGGTGGGTATCTGAATAATTTGGGTAAATCCGTGAAGGTCTATATTAGTGGGATTTTGTGAGTTACAATTTAGCCAGTCTATATTGAAATCGTCAATGATTAGGGTTTCCTGAGGAAGATTATTTGAGGCCCAGTGTAGTATGTTTTCCATAGTGGTGAGGTTATTGCCTAGTGGTATGTAGGTTTCAATTATATTTATGTATTTTAGAGGCAATTTTTAGCCCAGTATAAAATCATTTCAGCATTATCAAAGCTTGGGGGATCCAGATTAATGGCTTCAATAATACGGTTGTCTTTGGAAAGGACGGCTATTCCACCTCCTCTCTTGCCCTTTCTATCTGCCTATTCCATGCATCAGCTGCTCCCTCAGGACCAGTAATTAAAGATCTCATTCCTATAGAATCTTCTCCATAGGTTGTTGATTCTCTAATACTTTTTTCCAAAATGTTTTTATTCATTTTAATGCAATAACATAACAGTATAGTAACAAGAAAAAACAAATAAACTATATACAATGTCCATAACAACTAAAAAAACAATACACATAAGAGAACACTTAATATTTCTCTAACAGATTAGACAATTTTGTCCAAGTAATTAAATGATGGGTTGTGTTGTTAGTCCTTGCTTTTACAGTGGCAATCTCATTCTTACAAATGTCTTTCACAAGATGAAAAAACTTGACTTTAAAGACAGGAGTAGATTGGGATTTCCAATTTTAGTAACAATTTTTCTTACTATAGAGAGGATAGACCATAGTACAAATGTTTGTTTTTTAAGAATTACTTCAAGAACAGGAACATTGAAAAGGATAAGGGAGTCTGAAATTGTACAGTTGTCATTCCATAGAGGTTTACAAAGATATTTAAAGTCTAACCAAAATGGGGAAATTATTTTGCAAATAACAACCATACGTATAGAGAATTGGGGTGTCCACATCACCAGCATTTCACTTCATCTTTCTTGTACATTATTGCTAGTCTATGTGGAATGAAAAAACATCTATGCAAAAATTCCATGTGTATACACACCAGAACAAGGAAGGTGTGGATGCCTTCACCGACTGTAAACAAAGTTTTTTTTTATCTTTTTCTGAGAATACTTGTCTATTAACTTCACTTGAATAATTCCAAAAATAAGCATCTATTTTGCTAAAATCATTTCTGAGAATTTTATAAACAGACATGCATGAAGTATTCTTGTGGAGCTATTGAGATAAAATCCAAGATTTTTAAGTTACTCTTATTGTATGCCTCTGAGGGTATGAGCTTAGTGTGTATAAAATCCTTACAAATTTGGATGTCCAGCCAAGTGCAATTTTGCATACTATATCTGCTGATCAAATAGTCTGCAGGACTTATTTTATTAGGTGAGAGAAACTGATTCCAATATAATAGGTCACCCTTCTTAAATTATAACATTTTCTGACTATCAAAAGATATCAAACATTCATTTGTGTGAGCAATAGGAAACAATTATTAATAAATTCTTAACTGATTAGAAAACATAAGCTTTTTAAAAAGCAGCAACATTTGGTTTATAAGAGGTGTGAGAATAAGTTTTGATCTTTCACTTTGAATGTATATTTTTAAAATTCATATAAAGATGTTTGTATGTATTTTGGTATATGGTTCAAGCAATGTCCTATTACTATTAAGAAGTAAGATTTCATGTATTGATTTCCAATATGATGTACAAGTAGTATTATTCCAAAGTAACACTATGTTAATAAAAGCGGAGTTTAAATAAAAAAAAAACAATATTTGGAAACCCTACACCTCCTTCATCCCAGCTTGTGATGTGCCAGAGAAGAGAAATTCTTGTTTTTTGAGACACCAAAGGAAGTTAAGTAATAAGTTATTAATTTTCTGTTTAATTTTGACAGGTGGGGGAATTATTAGAGCTTGGCTAATGAATACGATTTTAGGTTAACAGTATCATTTTGATTAAAGTTAGCCTGTCTTCAAATGTGAAGAGGAGTCTGTTCAAACTGTCTATTAGACTAGTAATTGAGTTTATAAGTTGTTGGTAATTAGATGGGAGTGATTTTTTTTTTATAATTAGATTCCATAATGATACCTAGATATTTAATATGCATGCCCTCCCAGTTTATGTCTCTTTTGATCTAAGTTTCATAATAACATTTGTATTCACTAGAAGTGCCTGAGTTTTGTTGTGATTGAAATGTAGACCAGAGATGTTTGGAAAGAAGTCTAGATTATGTAATAGGTGATCTACTGAATTTTCAATTTTATTAGAAGTTATTAGTAAGCCATCAGCAAACAGTTGTATCTTGGGAGATAATTTGTCTGAAACTTTATATCCTTAAACACTGTCATTATTTCTAACATAATTTGCAAGATGCTCAATAGCCAGGGCAAAGAGTAATGGGGAAAGGGGCCACCCATGTTTAGTACCTATTTCGAATGGGCTAGATAAACAAGATCTAATCGTTACACAGGCTATGGACTTTTCATACTTTTTAATTAATCCTATAAAGTTTGGGGAGAAACTATATTTTAGCAGAGCTTTAAACAGATATGGCCAACTTAGGGAGTTGAAAGCTTTATTTATATGAAGGCTTAAAATGAGAAAGCTCTTTTTTTTTCTTGTTTGCTAAGTCTATTAAGGACAGTAATCTAATTACATTGTCTTGTACCTTTCTGTTTTGATAAGCCCAGTTTGGTCTTCATGAATTAATATTGAAAGAATATTATTTAATCTGTTGCTAAGATAGATATGAATAACTTGTAGTCAATGTTAAGCAAATAGATAGGCCTGTATGATGTGCAAAGGTTGGGCTCTATTTGGTTTTACGATGGGAGAGATTATAGAATATTTCCATTAGGGAGGGCTTGTTTGTTGTAGTTTTAACTTCTTGGAATGCACTAAGATTTTCAAGATGTTATCAGGTAAGAGTTTGTAAAATTCTGGAATTAGACCATACAAACCCTGGTGCATTTTTTTGTCTTATGATTTTTTACTTGTTCCTTTAATTCTTTAAAGGAAAATAGTTCATCCTTGTTATTGATATTGCATTTGGATGGTTCTTTTGAATATTATTACCAAGAAAGGTGTCTATACTTTGTTAGCACTTGTAGAGTAGTTATTAATATTCTTGCAATGTTTTTTTTAAAACATAAGATCATTTTTAGATCTGTAACTTTGATAGTCTGATTATTTCTTTTATATGAC
Organism: Protopterus annectens; assembly: GCF_019279795.1. Classification (NCBI taxonomy): domain Eukaryota; kingdom Metazoa; phylum Chordata; order Ceratodontiformes; family Protopteridae; genus Protopterus; species Protopterus annectens. The sequence continues at coordinate 1,111,349,865 of NC_056731.1, forward strand.
TTTTCTCATTTAAATATTTAGATCTAATCACAATCCTGTGTATACTCTTGGGATTGAGTAGGATTGTAATTTGATTTTTTACAGATTTATTGATATTTTATGCTGCATGACATACTGATATTCCTTGTTCAGGTTACATGTCAGCTAATGCACATTTGTCATTTGATGTTAAGTTTTAGTTCACCAATTTCTTTTTGTATGTCTACCAGTTTTTTATCCCATTCTTTCCTTTTATTTTTTTGCCAACTTTTGACTTTACCATGTAAGACTACCTTTAATGTGTCCCATAGGATAATGTCTAAAACCTCTCCATCATTATTGGTGTCTAGGTAATAATTTCATCTAGAAACCATTCTTTAAATCCTTGTACTGTTTCTAGATAAGCAGATAATACTGACCCTTTAAACTTCTGCCAAAGACTAAGTGTTACATTGAAGGTGATAGCATTGTGATCAGACATAGGGCATAATGTCAGCATTATGTTATCAGTTTTGTCCAGTAAAGAACTGGTTATAAAGACTTTGTGTTGGCCTGTGTGCCAAATCTGTAAGAATAGTGAGAATACTTCAGGGAGGATAATATTTTATACAGTCAATGTCAATTAGGTTTCTGTCTTTTATGTAATTGTTCAAGTGCTTGGCAACAGGGGACATCTTGAAGGGTTTAGAGCTTGTGGTTATCAGTGGAGGACAAGATACTAATTGTAACTCACCTTTAATCTTTAATGTATGGTGTCTAAATGTTTATCCAGTAGGCATTTGCAAAAGTGTACATCTTTTATTTTTTATCTAGCTTTAGTATGACTAAAGCAAGCATACCATCATTGCTTGAGTAAGAGTCAAGTTTTTCTGGAATTTTCATTGATTTTCTGTGTAAAATTAGGATACCTCTTCTTTTGTGGTTGAAATCTGAACTTATCGAAACCTTATAATCCTTGAAGGTTAATTTGTTTAGATCTTCTGTTAAGTGGGATTCCTGAATGAATGCAAAATCTGCTTTATATAGCATTAAATATTTGTTGAGACTACTTTTCATGGAGTTGTTCAACCCATTGATATTAATAGATATAATGTTAAATATTATCATTTGATGGAGACTGCTATTACAAGTAAAACTGAAAAGTGCATTCCTTGATTCAGATTAAATAAATCACTATTTACAGTAAAGCATATGCTTATAAGACTTTTAGATTAAAAAAAATGCTAAATGAATGAAAACACAGTTCAAACAATCATTATTGAATCTGATTGGCTGTTAGAGTTCAGTGAAGAGAAACAGGTTCAGAGATCATAACGACTTCTTGGAAGACAGCACAGAGTCTATGAGCTAACTGAAGCCTTTAGAAGCTTGAGTTTGTGACAAAAGTTGTCAAAATTCCATCAAAAAGTAAGCAGGGGGAATTTTCTAGTGAAGTAAAGTCTTTAAGCATAACTTGTAAAATGATGAATATTTAAAATAAAGGCTCCAAATTACCAAACATACACAGCTATAAGCTATATTAGCTAAATGGAGCAGATTGCAGAGCAGTAAATGTATATATAATAATAAAATGTCACCACTTTCTTTTTAACTACTTAACAGTAACACAGTAAGCATTTCTCTCACCTGCAGTGATTAAATAATATGATACTAGGACTAAAACAGAAAGGGAAGACACATACATGAAGAAATAAGTATAGGATATCAAAGAAATATATAAATATATGAAATGAGTAAGTGATTTTATACCTTTTCACTAGTGCTATGCCATGTATATAAAGACATAAATGTATAAAATAGTAGTTTGCAGCTGGATTTACTTGAATTTTGAGTCATATACATTATCTGTAAAGTTAACATTGTTGTGGGAAAGATAATAGGAGAGAGAAAAAAGTTACATTACCTTTTGTGTATGATTCCATGTTATTTAGAAGGGAGAAAACAAAAACTTGCATGAAATGTGAAGTTATGTATAATCATTTGTCTCTGGGTTTCCTTTTTTCTTTAATAGTCCACTCAGTTTTGGAAGCTTAACTTCATTGAAGACTCCATGAGTTCAGTTTGACTTAAAAGGGTCTTATTTTTGGACAAGAGAGTCAAAATATTTTCTTTCCTTCTGGCATGAATAGTCTTACTCATGCTGGGAATATGAGTTGTGCTTGGATTCCTTCCTCTTTTAATGATTTTATTAGAGGGACACATGCTCTTCTTTTGGACATCACAAGGGGTGAAAAGTCGTAGTCAAACTTTATAGTTTGATCACCAATTTTTAATGGAACAAGGGACCAGGCAGTTCTTAAAACAAGGTCTTTGTCTTGAGTGGAGACAAATCTTACAATAATAGATCTTGGATGGCTGTTTTTACTGGATACAGAAGTTGTAGTTAAAGACCAGTGTGCCGTTTCTATCCTGAAGGATTGTGCTTCAGGTAGGTTTAGGATTTTAGGAATCCAAGAAGTCAGGAAATTAATTATATTGTCCCCCTCCATTTGCTCCGGGATGCCATGGAGTCTTATGTTTTCTCTCCTGGTTCTAGTTTCAATGTCGTCTATCTTTTCAATTAGTCTGGTGTTTTATTGAAGAAAATCTGTGTTTTCCTCTCTGTTAATCTGTAGTCTATATCTGTTACAGAATCTTCCAAAGCAGCAATCTGGACAGTTTCTTGTTTAAGGACTTAATTTAATAAGGTTATTTGTTTGATGGAATCTTCTTTTATATCATCCACTTTTAAGTTTAATTTGTCTAATTTTACCCACCAAGTCTTGAACTGTAGCAAGGATTGCCTGTATTTCTTTCTTCATTGGAGTTTCTTGCTGTGAAAATTTGCAGCTGCTCATCTTCCTTTGTGAATGTGGTTTCAATGTCCCTTTTCTTAGAAAGTCTGACAGGAAAATATGAAAAATTTAGCTTAAAAATTATACCAACTTGTACCTTACGACTTCCAGAATCTGATTTTAGTAGTTTCAGGTCTTTGTTGGTGAAATTAAATAAAAATTCCTGTCAGGAAAAAATGAAAACTGTAGAGCTCAAGACCTCTGCTGCTTTCAGCTTGCCATCCAAGCCATGCCCTTCAATGATTCTGCAATACTTTTTGATAACCCCAAATATTCCCAGAGAATGTTGTCTCTATATGCCCTCTATACCTAGATAAAGCTCTCTTCTTAAATATCTATACGAGACACTGAGCAAGTTCAGATATTAGTCTTTCATAATAACTAATTTTCACATCCATGGATGCCCTTGGTATATTTCCATGGTACTCTTTCCAGTTTACTCATCCTTGTTTTCTTATAAGTTTTCCATATTGATATACCACACTCAAGTTTAGTTTAATGTAACTAACGAACAATTACTTCATCATTTCCGATTTTCCAGACTTTATAAAATCTTTTTATACAACCTATCATTAACCAATTGGTTGATATGATTAGAGAAACTCAAAGTTGGATCTAATCTACCCATATAACCAGGTCCTTAAATGAATCTACAATTTCATTCATTGTGTGCTATATTAAATATTCACCTTTTAATGTCTCCCAAATCTCATATGCTTAGTTTTTGATGTATTTATCATATTATTCTCCTGTGCCCAAATGGCCAATTTAGTCCAGTTCTTTTGCAGACATGCTCTATCTATGGCATATGTAATCTGTTTACCCAATTTCAAGTCATGTGCAGACAGACTGTAGAGCACTTCAAGTGAAAAATATAGATCTGAAAGATACAATCTAAACATGTACAGGTCTAGGAAAGAGCCTTGTGGGACACGCTGACTGTAATCAAGAATTTTACCTGCCCAACTGCTGCATGATACTTGCCATGCCCTATCTGTAAGCCATGTACCTATCCATGTTATCAAGAGTACATCAATACCTAGTTCTAATTTATTAGATAAAGAAAACTCCAAGAGCTGGATACACTGAACAGATAATACTTTATTCGCAAAAAAAAAAAATCAAACACCACAAGCTTTTCAGGCAGGTGCCCTTCTTCAGTGTGTCTATAGCAAATATAAACAAACAATCACATCTCTATTTATATAATTCAAAATAAATGGCATGAGACACCACCCTAATCAGAAAGCAAATCTTTAACTATTCAATAGATTCTTGAAATGAACATTTTTTTATAAAATCAGTTAGAATCTTCAAAATAATAAATATAAATCTTCATCCATGAACCCTAAGTCCTCCCCTTTTACTCTCAAATCCATTTCTACCCACACTATAAAAAAAGCTCCTAGAAAAGTTAAAACCTTGCTTTAATGCCCCAGATGATATTCCATCCAACTTTCTCCAACTAGCTGCTGATGGCATAGCCCTTCCAATCAGCATTCTAATCAATTGCTCCATTCAGGAGTCCTATGTACCATACCTCTGGAAAAAAGCCTTCATCATCCCCCTCCATAAAGGAGGTACAAACTATTCAATCTCCAACTTTTGCCCTATTGCTATCTTATCCCCATCTCTAAGATACTTGAAAAATGTATTCACCTCCAACTATTACCCTACCTATTGGACAACCAATTCCTAACTCCTACCCAACATGGGTTTATACCAGGACATAGCACCACTACTGCCCTTCTTTCCTTCCTCAAAATCATTAACTCTGCTCGTGACTCTGGGAACATAGTTTCTATGCTCCTCCTCGACTTATCTAAAGCTTTTGACACTGTCGCTCATGTGCTTCTACTTTCTAAACTCTCCCATCTTAATCTCTCCTCTTCATCTATCAAATGGTTCTCCAGCTATCTCTTAGCCAGGGAACAAGCTGTAAAATGAAACTACTGCACTTCCTCTTTCCTTCACACCCCAACAGGTGTACCCCAAGGCTCTATTTTGGGTCCTTTACTATTTAACATTTTCATCAATGATTTCCACCAAAAGATCCCCAATGTTAAACTGGTGCAATACGCAGATGACTCCACTATCATCTGCTCAGCCAAAACTCTTCCTTTACTAATAAACCTTATGCAATAAGCCTTCTCCTCCACTGAGTCCTGAATGCTTTACAATCACCTAGCCCTAAATGCCTCCAAATCTAAAATAATGATCTTTACCCCTTCTAGACATACTGCTGCTGACAAAGCATCCTTCTCTATACTTAGCCTAAACAAAACAACTATTGAAATAGTTTCCCATACAAAACTTCTGGGTGTTCTTATCGATGACCAGCTAAAATGTGACATCCACCTACAAACCAATATTAAAAAGACTCATCAAAAACTTGGTATGCTTTATCAACACAGACACTACCTTTCTCTGTCTTCTAGACAACTTCTAGCTACCACCTACCTCCTACCTTCCCTTTTGTATGGAGCTCCGCTACTCTCTAACTGCCAATCATCCCTAAAATCTAAACTTTCCTCATGTTATAACAAAATTTCAAAGTTTGCCACAGGATCCAAATCCTCTACTCACCATTGCAACTCCCTACATGCTCTACATTGGTTGGAACTAAATTTCATTCAACTAACTACAGCACACAATCTAATTTTCAAACCTTCTAACTGTCCATCACTCTCCTCTTCCCTAAAACTTCACCAGTCACATAGAACACTTAGATCCACAAATCAGAACCTCTTAGAATTTTACAAGCCTTTACACACACCAGAGCAACTTCTACTATCATTCTCCCTTGCCAGATTATGGAACTCTCTTCCCCCTTACATTAGAACCACCCCTAACCTACCATGCTTCAAAACCCTACTCCACTCTCACCTCTACTCCCTCTGGGAGTGCTCCTGTACCCATTCTACCTGATTCCTGACACCTATCCTATTCTATTCTACTCTAATCTCTGCCACTGCTTCAATTCATCTCTCTAAAATTCCTTTGCCTAAATACATGTAGTGTATTAAATGAACATAAATTTATTGTTTTTGCTAATATCTTATAAGTGATTGACTCAGCTCATATATTTCAAGATATGTAAAATCTTGCCTTGCTGTATATTGAATGTTAAACTGTTGTTCTTATATGCTGTACTAATACATTGTATATTGTATATTGTCTTTCTGTCTGGAGCTTTTCTCTTCAGGCCTCCATTGAAAACGGGCTACCTTGGCCCAATGGACTTTTCCGGTTAACAAACTGAAATAAATAAATAATAAATAAATAAATATACATATAATAAAAGATCAGTCATTAAAATATATATTCTTGATTCTTATCTACTTAAAAACATCAGTTTTCTTTTTAGCATAGGTTTAATGCATTTAAACCTGGTGCAAAATCTGCTTGTATCTATATAATCCATTCATATTCCCAGATCTCTAAACTATTGTTTATATCACCACCCCTTTTACTTCTTAACTGAGTAGCTATCACCCTGAAGCAAAATTCAGGTTCAGTGCCTCCTTTCTCTATATATTTGACAAATACATTAGTATTCACTCTTCTTCATATCTCTGACTTTAATCTGATCTTCGAGTCTTTGTGCGCATTTGCAACATAGAAAGCAGAAAATTTTATACAATTCACTAAGTAAGCAATATTAGATGCATTACATGTGGCATAACAATTAAATATATACTTCTTAGTTACTGGATGTACAAATTAATTTTCTCTATATCCTTGCAACATATACAACTATAGCATGGAAAGGTACCTCTTTTTGATATTTGTCTGGGAACATAGCTTACCATAGTCAACATTTCAAAATGGGCCAATTTCTATAGGCAAAATGTGGCTCATCTCCTATTTGTTTCATTTCAGGCAGTTTCTTAGCTTTACCCCTATCTGACCTCCTGTTGTCTTTAGTAACGTAACATAAATATTCTTGTCTCAGAGTGTGAAAAAACATGTGCTGCTATTCTTAGCTGAAAAATATGGCTTATACCTAGCTCATCTTTCATTCATAACATTTAACTTTAATTGTTGCAATAAGGTATCATCATAACCCTACTCCTTAAATTCCTCTGTCATCTCATCCATCTGATTAAGACGATCCTTTTCATCTGTACTAAGTTGACTGTCTCTCAATAGATGACTTTTAGCTATACCTTTAAATGTAGGAGATGCATGCATGCATGCTTCCGTGCATATATCCATTTACTTGGGTTTTATTCTGTGCGATGTGTGCTCTAGTGTGTTACAGGGCAAGTGTTTCCATACCCTGGGAAAAATTCTGTGGTTCATGAAGTGAATTTAGGTGATTCAGTGTCGATGGAGAAGCATTCAATGGAAATATAGTTCGATAAGGTAATACAGACCTGTATAAACAGACTTGCACTGGGGGGTCAGATTCCAAAAGACTTGTTCTCACAGTAAAAACACTTACTCTGAGTGCACGTCTCAGAGTAGGTGACTTAACTCTGAAACTATTTTTTGAATCTGGCCCTATGCTAGATCATGCAGAAGAAAAGAGCATGCAACATCAAGACTGAGTTTAGAAACCTGTAGAAATACAATTAAAAGCAAGTGCTTTAGCCCTACACAGTATTAACGTTTGTCTCACTGTGGAGAGACAGTTACAAGGCCAAGAAGATGCACTTCTGATAGTTACCAACCAGAAAGTCAACTGGAAATGATATTTCCATTTCACTGGAAGTTGTACATTTCTGATCCAGGGTAGTGCCTCTTGGAAGATTCCACCTGAAGAGTTACTGGTGAAGAATATTGAGCAACAGGAATACATAAGTGGATGTATTTGGTGGATTACCTAACATTACCCCAAGATTACTTAGAACTCCTGGATGTGAAACAGGATATGTAAAACTTTTTTATTTAAGAACATTTTTGCTGCTTCAGAACTAAGCAGGCTTTAATTTTATCATTTTGCTTTACTGTAAAATAATGTGCACCAAACATGAAGCTGGTGTCACCAGTGTGTGTGTCTCACACACACACACACACACACACACACACACACACACTACACTAGGATACTGTAAAAGGAAAAAACTTCAAAGACCAATGCACATTAGGTTCAAGCAAGGCACCCTTTATTACTTGCAGCAAGGAGACAAAGCATGTAGGTACAGGATTTGTCTGGCTTTTTGGTGATCAGTATGTTATTCTTATATAGTTCTCTTCATGTCACACAGAAAATGTTACTATTCTATTGCTGACGTAGTTAGACACAGCTTTCTGTATGTTCTACAGAAAATGTTACCGGACTTATTGCTGACATGGTCAGATTATTTGCTGTCTTGCAAAACATTTTGAGAAAAACAACCTGGCCTTGGGCTTATTTTAGCCCATCTTAACTTTTCAATTCTTCAACTGTACAGTTCTAATACATGTGTTACATTTTGTCTAGATTCAAGGTACATTTCTAGCTTTGGTACAAATAATGCTGACTATGGTTTATACTTTCAAGCGTCTATTGTTTTCTTTATCAAAGCTTCTAGCAGCTGCATATTTTCTCATGGCATAAGCAGAAATGAAATATCTCTTTGTTGTTTCATGACATTAGCAGAAATGAAATGTCTCTTGTTATTTTCATGACATTAGCAGAAATGAAATGTCTCTTGTTAAGTTTCTAATAGCTGTGCAGATTCATGCAGTGTGAACAGAATAAATGTATTAACCCTTTTAAACCACGAATGCACTAAGCATGCATATTACTATTATATATTTTTCTAACATTTCCCCCCTTTCAATACTTTTATTCTACTTTCAAGATAAGCATAAACAGTTTTTTCTTCCCCTAACCTCTTCCTGCTCAGGATTTGCAGTTAAGAGAGTCATTCAGTTTAAGCTCATGAAAGCATTTTCAGTTTTTTAGCAATTCTTCAAGTTCAGCAACTTGGTATAAGGTTTCTGAAACTGAAATGTCTACAAAATTTTTAATCAGTCTTTTTATGCAGGGAATGCAGCAGCACACACATACCACCTGTAGGATTATTCCTACACAGATGGCAATCAGAATGTTCATCAGGATGCTGCCCCAACCCCCAAACAATTTCTGGAAAAAGTCCGTCAATGGATTTGGTCCTGGTTTGGTCATGGCTGACACCTGCTGAATTACCTCAAGATGGTTGTCTATCTCGTGTTTGTGGTCAGGAATATACAAACAGCACTCCTCCTGGATTAAAGCATACGTACCTCTCACGCCGCTAGGGTGAAGTCAAGAGACATGCGATTTTGAAGCACCACTGTTCTCATGGCAGTCAGTTCATCAGTCACCAATTCTAGGGCAGAAAAGGTTGCATTGCTCATTATTTCGAGAAGCTTAGACAATTTTCTCAGTTCCCAGATTGATTTTGTTGCTCCATATGCTGGCAGTACACCTGCCCACGATATAACAGTATCACTCAAGTCCATGTGTGACAGTCCATTGTTCCCTAAGCCCACAGCATGATGGTTTTTCCAGCGCGCATTGATTTGCCCCACTGGATTGACAGGCTTCTTGATTTCTCGAACATTCCGAATTTTCCCTTGAGGTAAAACTGCTGTGTGTCATATGGCTGGAACCAGGTACCCCAAAAAACAACTGCCAGACCAATTCTCAGGTAGCCATTTATATGCTTTTCTACCGCATATAAAGTAACAATCTTCTACTTTAGTAGTAACTTTACTATGCCCTGGTTCTGCATGAAACATTTTTTTGTCGATTAAAGACAGTTGTCTATAGAGGTCAGCATTATGCTTTACTTCTTCAACTGTCCTATGTATCAGTTCAACAAATGTATCATAGCTCATGTTCCAATAGGATCTGATGTTATCAGGTTTATTGTAGCATCTATAAGGGAACAGTCACATTGCAATTGCTCCAACCCACCTTAACTGTATCATTCTTGTAAAAACACACAGTTCTCTTCTGTCGAACAGACAAGTGCAGTGCTACTTTATCTTGTGATGTGACATCTGATGTATCATGAATTATGTTTTCCCAGGCCTTGTTGGCTCCTAGGGGAACTGAAGTTAACAGTAACCCCCCATATGCTGTTGGTAAGGCTGTGCAAATCCAGCAATTCGAAACATTGAAGGTTTCAGCATACACATATTTGATTGCCTGGTAAGTGTTAAAGTTCGGGTGCCATTCTGCATGCTTGTTCAGTTCAATTTGTGTGGCTGAGAAAAGGAATGCCACAACAAAAAGATTATTGTCACTAGTACAGTCAACAGGATGGTTATGCAATACTTTTGTGGAAACGGTTGTTCTGCATTTCTGTTTTCTCCGGCTCTTCCAAGTAGGTGTATTTGGATCTTACTGGATTCCGTCATCTTTACTTTGGGCACGTGCTCTTACTCTCTGCCCTAATAGGACCTTCAGCACCGATGGTTTCTTCACTGGAGTTGAGACGGATCAGTCCTATTGATCTGACCCCCCCCCCTTTTTAGCCAGACTTTGTGCTGAGGGCCCCGATGGAGAGGTAAGATTTTTGTCCAACTCAAAGTTCTTAACCAGCTTGCAGTGCGTCAGGTGTATCCACGAAGCTCGTTCTGCTATCTTGACTGCAGTGGGTGTCGAAAGAAGCACCTGGTAGGGACCTTCCCACCTTGGCGATGCCCAGTTTTTTCGCTAGATGATTTTGATCCACACCCAGTCTCCTGGCGTCATTGCCACTTCTGATGTTTCGGTTTGTTTTCTATCTGAAACAGAATTTGACTGCAACAGATATTTAGAACTCAACAACTTTTTCATATATTCAGCTAGTGTGAAATCAGTTTCCTGGTCTGATGACATGAGAAGTTTCCACTGGGGTGTATAATAAGCCCTTCCAAATATTTTTTCAAAAGGAGTCAATCCTTTTGCTGTAGGGACAGTTCTCATGCTCAACAGTGCCAGGGGTAAACAGTACAACCAAGTTTTTCCTGTCTCAGCTATTAATTTTCTCAATTTGTTTTTTAGTATACCATTATGCCTTTCAACTAGCCCTGCAGATTGCGGATGGTATGCACAATGATTTTTTAAAGAAATACCAACATGCTTATGCTGTATGGTTTGATTTACAAAGTGTGTACCATTGTCACTGTAGATTCTTTCCGGAATACCAAACTTAGGAATGATTTCCTTGACAAGTACTTTTGCCACCATAGCTGCATCTGGATTTTTGGTTGGAAAGGCTTCCAGCCATCTGAAAACATATCTAAAATGACAAGACAATACTTCTTATTTTCACATTTGTTCAATTCTATGAAATCCATACAGATAGTGTGAAACGGATATGGTGGTGTAGGGAAACTCCCTTGCTTGGGCTTTATCGCCCCCTGTGCATGATGTTTGTTACAAATCTGACACATCAAACAAACTTTTTTAGAGTAGTTTGTACAGCTATACCATCCCCCCTGTTGAGACATGGCACTGCCCATGGCTCAACAAAGCTGCATAGCGAAACAAATTAGAGGGTAGTATCGGTTTTCCCTCTCTAGAGATGTACAGCCCCTTTTCGAGGATTGCTCCTCGTTTTATCCATCGCTGTTTTTCAGCTTGCGTAGTGAGTGTCTGCATTGTTTTTAACATATCTAGATCTAAAGTTTCAGAGGGTTGTAATTCCTCATTTAAAAGAAATACTTCTGTGGCTGCTTGTTTTGCAGCTGTATCAGCTCCCGCATTACCTTTTGAAATCCTATCTTGTTGCTTGGTGTGAGCTGTGCATTTACAAATGGCTACTTTCTGAGGTAACTGAATAGATTCTAAAAGATCTAAAATAAACTGCGCATGATTTATTGGTTTGCCAGTAGATGTTATCATTCCCTGGTTTTTCCACTGTTGCACAAAAATATGTACAGTAGAAAAAGTGTACTGGCTATCAGTAAAAATGTTTACACATTTACCCTTTGCTAAGGTACATGCCCGTGTCAGGGCACTCAATTCTGCTGCCTGTGCAGATAAGTTGTGTGGTAAACGTTTTGCTTCTATAATCCCAGTATCAGAGACTACTGCATATCCTACTAGGTTCTGTCCTGCAGGACCCCTTTTGCATGAGCCAGCCACATAGTATGTCACCTCGGCATCATCCAAGGGGACATCCGTGAGATCTTTTCTAGGTAGTGTCTTTTGCTCAATTACCTGCAGGCAGAGGTGCGGTGTGCTGTCTGCAGGGGTCGGGAGCAGAGTAGAAGGGTTTAAAGTCATGCATCATTCAATTGTCATATGAGGTTGGCTCAATAATATAGTCATACAGGAAAGATGCCTAGCAGGGGAAAGATATGCCACCTTTTCTTGTAGTAAAATAATCGCGACTGCATGAGGTACTCTCAAAGTGAGAGGGTGGAACAAGACTACTGAGGCTGAAGCCTGTACTGCCATTGCAGCTGCAACTACTGCTTGTACACAGTGGGGTAAGGACCGTGCCACTGGGTCTAGTTGTGATGAGTAGTAAGCAATGGGGCGTTGCTTATCCCCATGCTGTTGTGTTAACACTGATGTCATGTAACCCTGCTTACAATCTACAGTTTGGAAAAAACGTTTAAGATAGTTTGGCAATCCCAGAACTAATGAGGACGCTATTAACTGCTTTAGTTTACAGAAGGCAGATTCTGCCTCTGGTGTCCATTGTAACAAATCATGTGCTGCCATAGGCTTCTTATATATAAGGTCAGTCAGAGGTGCAGATTCCAAGGCATAGTTTGGAATCCAGCTCTGGCAAGAATTAGTTGTACCCAGGAAGGACATAATCTCCTTCTTGGTAGTGGGTTTTGGTGCTTGCAAAATTGCTATTTTTCTGTCCTCATCTAACATTCTACCTTCCTTGGATATCACATATCCTAGGTATTTGACCTGTTTTTTCCAAAGCTGCAGTTTATTTTTATTTACCTTATGTCCCTCAGTGGTTAAAAATTGTTCAAGAACTATGGTATCTTCTCTACAAATCTGACTGCCTCTTGGTGGAGTGAATCCCACCAAGTTGCTTGCCATTTCTTGTGAGAATATTGTTGGACTTTCACAATATCCCTGTGGTAGTCGCGTATATGTATACCTTTTCCCCTGAAATGTAAATCCAAACCAATACTAGCTATCAGGGTGTATCAGTATTGAAAAGAATGCATTGCTGATGTCTACCACAGAAAAATACTTTTGTTGAGGTTTTAAATCATTCAACAGGGTGTGTGGATCTGGCACCGTGGGTGCCTTTGGTATTACCGCATCATTTACGGCTTGTAAATCTTGGACCATACGCCATTCTACATTGGCCTTTTTAACTGGAAATAAGGGTGTGTTACATGGTGAATCAGGAGATTCTACTAGTATCCCTCCTTTAAGTAAGGCTGCTATAATAGGCTTTATCCCTGCTTCTGCATCTTTTCTTAAGGGATACTGTCTTTTTTGTGGTCTGAATGCTGACTTTGGCATGATAGTAACTGGTCCCGCTGTACGAATGAGTCCTACATCTGATTTTCCTGTTGACCAGAGAGTCTCTGGTATGTCTCGTAAGGCATTCTCTTCCTCCTTTAATAGGAGTGTCAATCAGCTGTCCTCGCTAGACTGCAAGTGCACAGCTGGGTTGGTCTGAGTTATCCAATTCAATTTTTGTACTTGTATTCCTTGTCCTGACAGTTCTAGCTCTGTCTGTTTCTCCCATCTCGTGACTTTCTCTCCTAGGTCTGCCCAGTCTATATTTCTGTTTTTGGTTAAGCTAACATGTGGTAATCGATTAGATTTATAAAGTGCAAAGAACTCCTGGGGCAATGAACAGCTGGCTACACTGTTCCCTTCTGTGTCCCAGTACAGGTTACGCAATATCAATCTGTTTGCATGATTCTTAAATAATTCTTGCTCATATTCCTTATCAGTTCCTGGCGTGTTGCAATAATACAGGGTACAGTGCACAGGTGTTGCTTATCAATGTCAAGGGAGGGGAACTTGCTGATGGCTAGGTTCATTAACTCTTTGGTCACAGACCCTGGACCAGTCATAACCAAGTCCTGGCTGCACCAATAAAACATTTCACCCTCCGATTGCAGTACAAAGGTGTTAATTTGTCGCTGTGCTTCCATACCCTGCATGGTTGGAACTACTGCTATACCAAATAACTGCATAAGATCTCTGCCCAAGAGGTTTACTGGGCATTTTGCAGAAACTACAATTTTGCTTCTCTGTGTCAATCCTGAAACTGGATCAGTTATTGCAATGTTACGGGAGAGAGGCTCCCGATACAGCTGTCCATTAGCTGCTTTGACCACTATGTAATCAGGTGACTGTGTTTTCTGGCAGTTTGGAGGGGTGTATCAGGGTTCGTGATGCCCCTGAGTCACACAAAAATTTGACCTCCCTCCCTTCTACCAGGAGTGTAACTTCTGGTTTCGTGTCTGCTAAATAGAGCTCCAAGCTCAATAAAGCTAGGTCTAATATTTCATTTTCTTCATTGTCACTAACTTCCTGAACTTCCTCTACTCCCTCTATCACATTCTCATTTGTCCTTTCTTTGCTAGCTCCTTCTAGTGATTCTTGACTACAATATAGTCAGTCCTCACCCTCCTTGTCTTCCGTTGTTGCCTTCTTGTTTTTCTTGCAATCTCTTTTACCGCATTTAAAACATTCTCCCCTTTTCTTTCGCCCTTCAAAGTCCTCTGATCGCTGATCAGATTGTTTGCTTCCCTGTGCGTTTTTCTTGCCCTTTTTCCCAGACTGTACTACATAAACTAATGCTCCATCTTCCACAGAAAATACTTGAGCTTTCTTTTTCTTTTTGCTATTAAAATGCCTTTTGGCATGCCTAGCATATTCAAGTAATGATTGTAACCTGCTTGTACGATGGTCTACCATGTGTTTCATAATAAAACTGCTTATAGGTGCTCTACTGCCCTTTAAAAATGCATTCTTTAACTGCTGTTCATATGGGGAATCTTGTGTTTGATCTTCAGGAACCTGCATTCCACAGTGGTTATTAAAACATTCTAACAATCTGGCATAGTACCGGTCAATTGTTTCACCTTCTTGTTGGATGCATTGATTAATGCAAGTCCAGTCTGCCCTAGGTTTCCATTTTTCAGAGATGCGGTCTGTAAGACCTTTTACTCTGGTGTCTAATTCTGCACTGCTATGTGGGAGGGGTCTTTGTGCAGCGTCACGGGGATTCCAGTTCCCACTAATCATGTACCAATCTGGCCCTACAATTTGTCTAACTACTTTTTCTATTTCTTCTCTGTTTAGGTTATAACTCAACCTCATTCCTTGTAAATCTTCTGAGAATTTTCTAAAATTAACCTTTGGATGGGGAATTCCCTCAGTGGCTTTCCGGATATCTTCCGGAGTCCAAGGTCTATACACTAAGATAGTTGGGTCCTGATTGTCTTGACCTGCCTGAGGATTGGGTACTTCTATAAGCGGGCACATTTCTTCTTCTTCTCCTATAGATCGTGAATTTTTAACTATTTGCCATAACTCGATACCTTCTTCTGAGTTACCTGCCTTTGTTCAGGACTTGGTCCCGATGGGATCTCTAATTTTAGTCAGTTTTAGTTTTACAATATCTCTATCTTCAGTGACCACAGGATATAGTGGGGGTGGATTAACCTGTTCACTTGCTTTATATTCTGGTAAGGGAGGCGGAGGTGCTGATGCTATTACTAAGTTATTATCCTCTTTATCTAAAAACATTGCTTTTGAATCTTTGTTTTTTTGTTCCCTACGGTTTACGTCCTCCAGCCACCTGTGTGCCTGAGGAATTCCTAATTGATGTTGCTTTTTAACCTGACCCTTGGAATCGTTTTTGAGCTGTTTGATAAGTTTGATAAGCGAGGATTTTTCTAATTTTCCATCAAATTTGTATTTATTAACCCATTTTGAATAATATCTAATATTGTCAGTGCGCTTCGACTGCATATATTTTGCGTCTTCCATTAACGGCGGGTTTTGGGGTCTTTTTGTGCAATTATTACCCATTTTGTTTTACCCTTTGATCGTTACATAACTTCTCTTAATGTTTAACGTGGTACCACGGATTTTGTTATAGTCTCTTCAGAATGACTGCCTACTTATTCTGTTTCTCCTGATCTATGACAAGACTGTAATCTTTTTTGTCCCTGACTTGCAAGAAAAATACAATCTGACAAAAACAATACACATCTA